>NC_083243.1:182890408-183190408 GCF_032191835.1 Heteronotia binoei | reverse complement strand
CTAACCCACCAACATAGAGTTGACTGATGGGGGATCCCTGTCCCCAAAGAGCTCTGTCAGCACCTGATGTACCTGACATGATGACATCACCCAGAAGTGACATCATCATGTTGGGCAAGTCACATGGGGGGCACTCTAGCATTTGGGTAAAAACTCTATGACACCAAATACTAGAGTGTCTCCTGCATGATGTGCCTGGCATGATGACATCACTTCTGGGTGACACCATTGCACCATGTGCACTCGGAGTACATGAGGGGCATCCCCCACTGGGAGTTATATACATCTCAGCCATTTTCATACTAAGAAGTATCCTACACATTCTAACAATTTAAGATCATACTACATGTTATATTTTGTAAAGAGCTGGGTTCAGCTCTAAAATGAGACAAGTTACTTCCCTTGGGTGAGGAGGACCTAAAGAGTGAGGAGGACCTAAAGAACCTCTTGTTGAGGGTGAAAGAGGAGAGAACAAAAGTAAGCTTGAAACTCAACATCAAAAAAATTAAGATCATGGCATCCAGCCCCATCACACCTTGGCAAATAGAAGGGGAAGACCTGGAAGTAGTGACAGACTTCACATTTCTGGGATCCAAGATCACTGCAGATGGTGACTGTAGCCATGAAATTAAAAGACGTTTGCTCCTTGGGAGGACTGCTATGGTGAACCTAGGCAGTATACTAAAAAGTAGAGACATCACCCTGCCAACAAAAGGCCATATAGTCAAAGTGATGATATTCCCAGTAGTAATGTATGACTGTGAGAGCTGGACCATAAGGAAGGCCGATGCTTTTGAGATGTGGTGCTGGAGAAGAATCTTGAGAGTCCCTTGGACTGCTAGGAGATCAAATCAGTCAGTCCTGAGGGAAATCAACTCAGACTGTTCCCTGGAAGGTCAGATGCTAAAGTTGAAGCTCAAATACTTTGGCCACCAAATGAGAAGGGAGCACTCACTGGAGAAGATCCTGAAACTGAAACTGACAGAAGGCAAAAGAAGAAGGAGACAGCAAAAGATGAGATGGCTGGACAATGTTACTGATGTAACAAACACGAATATGAGCAGACTTTGGAGGACGGTGGAAGACAGGAGGACCTGGCATGACTTTGTCTATGGGATTGCAAAGAGTTGAACTTGACTGTGTGACTGAACAACAACAACAAACTCCCCTTGGCTTGAGAAAATGGCACAGCAGGATGGTGGGAACATCTTTCTCATTGACACCATGACTATGAGCTGAATTAGGCTCCTGCTGACCTTCAAAGTGCCATTCCCCACAGCTGCTGTGTGACTATGGGGAAAGAGAGTCAGGTCAGGAGAACCTAATTCATTTCAAAATATAATTCGGTTCCTCCTGGCCACGCACTATCGTGGCTAAGGCCAGGGGCCTTGTTTGCCTCCCCAGATGGATAGGAGGCTAACGGTCGCTCCTGGCCATCCAGGGATTCGGGGTGGATGGAGAGCTGGGGCTTGATAAGCCCGAGCCCCGCCCCTGAGCATGCAGTTGCTTGGAGTTTCTTGGCCCACTCTCCCACCCTACAATAGTGCAGGCTTTGCTGGTCGCCGGTTTTTACGGTGCCAGGTAGGAATTTTTTCACCTCCAATCAATTGGCCTAGACTGGGGTGTTTTTCGCCTACCTAGAACTGCTTGTTTGAGGTGTGGAAGTTTAAGGGTGGAGTCATTTAATTTGGTCACTTGGCAGGAGTTAGTAGGGGCATATTTTCATAGTATTGGTGAGCACCCCGGGCTCCACCCTTATTTGAGGGCAATGTGGCTGGCTTGATCAGCAGCTGGGCTTTACAGCTCTCTGTTTTGGTTGCCAGCCACAGGGTGCCCTCCCCTAAGAAGGCTCCTTCTGGGTAGGGAGGCCTGTCAGGGGAGGGCCAATCCAGACCCAGTTGGCCCGGTATTGGCCATTGGGCATGGCTTATTCCGGGGGCAGAGGTAGCTCGCCCATACAGGGCAAAGCAGGGTATGCTATACCCTGGGCTCGCCCTGTTTTTTAGTTAGCCCCATGCCGGTTTAATTATGTTAATAAAGTGGCCCTGTTTATTACCCAAACTTGTGTGTTTGCCTCATTATTCCGACTTGGGGAGCAATGTACAGTTTGGTTTTCATGTTCTGTCTCCATGATTTTTATTGCAGTACAAAAGTATACAAATACAAACTGCATGGCACAGATAACACTTAAATGAGTTATAAATTTGTGTTTACAAAATATAATATCACAAGTGCAGACAAACAAGTGGAGCACAGCTCCAAGTGAGCAAACTCAGTCCAAATTAGTCCAATAATCACAACCCTTGCAAAGGGGGAAAAAGGCTCAAAAGAGTATCGATGAAATGAAAGTCCATTCAAAGGAAGTGGTGGGGCAACAGCGGCAGCTCTCAACCTCATTCCTCTTCACTCACCGAATAAATCCATCTATTTATCAATGCATCTGTTGACTATGCTTGCTGTGCGTTTTGAAGAATCACCCGTGGGCAGTTCAAGCTTTTTCAAGAGCCTGGATAAGTGCAATTCTCATAAACATCATAATTTCTCAAGTATAAATGTAAAAACATACCAAAAATAATACTTACACATTTTAATAAGGGTAACTCTCTCTCCACTGCATGTTACAAATCTCAAGACAGGCACATGCTCAAGAAACCACTAGGTCAGCTCCGCCATAAGATGGTGCTAACCAGGTGCAAGCAATAACCTCTTAAAGAATTATCACAAAATTCTTTAAAACAATCAAAGCCAAAGTTTCCTAAACTTATTCATAAAAAACAAGATAAATCATTTTGAAAATTCAACCCATTTGGTTCTAAGGATCATAATCTGAATATCTGTTCCACCTTTCTGTAAAAGTAACCTCTGCACATCTCCACCTTCCATTGAAGTTTCAACCTTCTGCATCACAAAGAACTTAATAGATTCAGGGTCATGCTCAAATTTTCTGAAATGATCAGTAAATGGAACACCCTGCACATCATTTTTAGACGGCAAACATGCTCCAACACCCTAGTTTTAAGAGGTCTCATAGAGCAACCCACATACACCCTGGGGCAAGAACAGATGGCACAATAGACAGTAGCCCTAGTGGAACAACTAGAAAAACACTTAGATACCACTTTATAATTACTCCTAAGTACAATAAAAATAGAGGAGGAAATCATATATTTACAAGCTTTGCAACCGCCACAATGGTAATGCCCTAATGGTTTTGAACTAGCCCGTACCTTCCGCCTTTACAAATTTCTCTCTCAGATTTCTAGTTCTCCTAAAGGCCACCGTGGGCGGGTGATGGCAACCCAGAATGTATCTTATCACATGCCAGTGTTTCTGCATGATATTTCTAATAGTTTCAGCCCTGAAAGTAAAGTCAAGAAACCACAGAAGTCTATTTTGGGGGTTCTGTCTATCATGATATCTTAAAAGCTCAGTTCTTTCCCTCCTTGCCGATTTCTGTCTGGCCTTTCTTACAATAGAGTGAGGATAACCCTGTTGTTCAAAGAGGCTGCTCATTTCCCTACAGCCCTTATCAAAGTCTACAGGGGAAGTGTTGTTCCATCTTAGCCTCGAAAATTGTCCAAAAGGAATGTTGTTACATAATCTCAGTGGGTGGTAAGATGAGCAGTGGAGGTAAGTATTTTTGTCAACAGTTTTACGAAAATTTCTAACAACCAATTTGTTTCCGGATGACCTATATACAACTGTATCCAAAAAACTGATGGTATTAGGGTCATACTGAGCTGTGAAGCTAATATGATCATGAAATGAATCCATCACTTCTACTAAACTAGGTATAATGTCAGCATGACGGACCACTAAAAAGACATCATCTATAAATCTATAATAAAGTTCGATGTCTTTCCAATAAGGATTTTGAGAACTATTACATTTAAAGTTTTCTTTCAACCTAGCCATGAATAAGCATGCAATTGATGGCGCAAAAGCACTTCCCATAGAAACACCCTGCTGTTGTATAAAAAAATCTTCATTGTACCTAAAATAATTCTTTTCAAGTAAGATATCAATCAAATCTAATAAGAAGTAGGAAGGGGGATCCAAATTTGATCTCATGTCTAAAAATATGCTAGCCGTGGTTCTAAGATCCTCAAGGGGAATGCTGGTATATAATGTCTGTACATCTAAAGAAACTAAAACTGCGTCCTGAGAGATCAATCTCCCCTCTACTTTCCTAATAAAGTCGACCGTGTCTTTTATATAGCTCAGGCATGTGGACACAAACGGTTTGAGGAAGGACTCCACATATTTCGATATAGGTTCCAAAAGAGAGCCCCATATGGAGACAATAGGTTTCCTGGGAGGTAGAATAACACCTTTATGAAATTTAGGTAGTATCTGTGCCACGCAGTTTGTATTTGTATACTTTTGTACTGTTATTGTTACTGTGTTCTGCTGTTTGTGGTTTTTCATTATTTTTATGTCTGGAAATTTCTCCTAGGAACATAAGAGAAGCCATGTTGGATCAGGCCAATGGCCCATCCAGTCCAACACTCTGTGTCACATAAGAACATAAGAGAAGCCATGTTGGATCAGGCCAATGGCCCATCCAGTCCAACACTCTGTGTCGCATAAGAACATAAGAGAAGCCATGTTGGATCAGGCCAGTGGCCCATCCTGTCCAACACTCTGTGTCACATAAGAACATAAGAGAAGCCATGTTGGATCAGGCCAGTGGCCCATCCAGTCCAACACTCTGTGTCACATAAGAACATAAGAGAACCCATGTTGGATCAGGCCAATGGCCCATCCAGTCCAACACTCTGTGTCACACAGTGGCCAAAAAACCCAGGTGCCATCAGGAGGTTCATCAATGAGGCCAGGACACTAGAAGCCCTCATATTGTGCCTCACCCCAAGCACCAAGAATGCAGAGCATCACTGCCCCAGACAGAGAGTTCCAACAATACAATGTGGCTAATACACACTGTTGGACCTCTGCTCCATATATTTATCCAAGCCTCTGTTGAAGCTGTCTATGCTTGTAGCCGCTGCCACTTCCTGTGGCAGTGAATCCATGTGTTAATCACCCTTTTGGTGAAGAAGTACTTTCTTTTATCCATTTTAACCTGACTGCTCAGCAGTTTCATTAAGTGCCCACGAGTTCTCATATTCTGTGAAATGGAGAAAAGTACTTCTTTCTCTACCTTCTCTATCCCAGGCATAATCTTGTAAACCTCTATCATGTCACCCCTCAGTCAATGTTTCTCAAAAAGCCCCAAGCATTTTAACATTTCTTCATAGGGAAAGTGTTCCAAACCTTTAATCATTCTGGGTGCCCTTTTCTGCACTTTTCCCAATGTTATAATATCTTTTTTGAGGTGCGGTGACCAGAACTGTACACCGTACTCCAAATGAGGCCGTACCACCAATTGATAGGGCATTATGATACCGGCTGATTTGTTTTCAATTCCCTTCCTTATAATTCCCAGCATGGTGTTGGCCTTTTCTATTGCAGTCTCACACTGTCTCGACATTTTCAGTGAATTATCTACTATGACTGCAAGATCTATCTCTTGGTCAATCTCCTCCAGTTCACACCCCATCAACTTGTATTTATAGTTAGGATTTTTGACCCCAATGTGCATTACTTTGCATTTGGCCACATTGCACCTCATCTGCCATGTTGACGCCCACTCACCCAGCCTCAACAGATCCCTTTGGAGTGCCTCACGATCTTCCCTGGTTCTCACCACCCTGAACAATTTAGTGTCATCCGCAAATATAGTCACTTCACTGCTTACTCCCAACTCCAAATCATTAATGAACAAGTTGAAAAGCATCGGACCCAGTACTGAGCCCTGTATCACCCCACTGATTACCACCCTCCTCTGTGAAAATTGCCCATTTATACTCACACTCTGTTTCCTATTAATTAGCCAGTTTTTGATCCTAATATTTCCTGTGTGATCTCTTCCTTCAAATTCCTCATTAAAATCCATCACATTTCCATAAAGCTTTGGCCTAAACTCCAGGTATCCCTTTTCTTTCTTTCTTTCTTTCTTTCTTTCTTTCTTTCTTTCTTTCTTTCTTTCTTTCTTTCTTTCTTTCTTTCTTTCTTTCTTTCTTCCTTTCTTCCTTTCTTCCTTTCTTCCTTTCTTCCTTCCTTTCTTTCTTTCTTTCTTCCTTCCTTCCTTCCTTCCTTCCTTCCTTCCTTCCTTCCTTCCTTCCTTCCTTCCTTCCTTCCTTTCTTCCTTTCTTCCTTTCTTCCTTTCTTCCTTCCTTTCTTTCTTCCTTTCTCTTTTCTCTGTTGTCAAAATATGCACTAGGAAGTCTGTGTAGGAAGGGAAAAAGCACCTGCACCCTTTTTTTTGACTAGTTAGGCCATATTTCCCGCTTAGGCTTCTATTAGAGATGTGTTACAGAATATATATTATGTAATTCCTTTTCCATTTTTTTTCATAGTTCATAAAACTATTTCCTTTCCATCTATTTTCGATGGCAATGTCCCATTTTTATTTTCTTTCATAAGATTTATATTTCATATGTCTGCCTTCAGTCTTAGGAGATAAGGCGGTGTATAAATATTTTAAATAAATAAAGTTACACTTAATGTTTATTTTAACGCTGTTTATCGGCAATTGGTGCAAGACAGATGTCAATTTTAATAGCAGTATCACTACTGAATTGCATTTATATGGTTGGGGAAAAGGACGACCTACAGTTTCATTCCAAGCATGCAGAAACACAAACTTCCAAATCAAGCCTGAGTTTTCATAGATTCATAACATCCCTGCATACTATTTATTTGAAAAGCTTGGACGCATCCTAGCAGAGAATGGCTTTTGGGAACAGTGAATGCGCAACTGGGTCCCTGAAATCAATCTAACCTTATACCAAGTATTCAGAATAGGCTCTAATTAGCCTAGCGACCCCGTGGCACAGAGTGGTAAAGCAGCAGTACTGCAGTACAGCGGTCTGAACTCTGCTCATGACCTGAGTTCGATTCTGATGGAAGCTGGATTCAGGTAGCCGGCCCAAGGTTGACTCGGCCTTCCATCCTTCCAAGGTCAGTAAAATGAGTACCCAGATTGCTGGGGGGAAAGTGTAAAAGACTGCGGAAGGCAATGGCAAACCACCCCGTAAAAGGTCTGCCGTAAAAACGTTGTGAAAGCAATGTCACCCCAGAGTCGGAAACGACTGGTGCTTGCACAGGGGACTTTTCCTTTCCTAATTAGCCTACCAGGATTTAATGTTCTAGAAGTTTGTCGCTGGAGAGAGTTTAGATAGCTTGCTGCCTTTACTTATATTCGCTCCTCATAAATTCCTAACCACCTTAAAATACGAAACAATGTATTGACTAGCATGAAGACGATTAAGTGCCCCTTATTATTGCTAATAATAATTAGTAATACAGAAAGCCACTGTGGTTAGAGTATAAACTTACAATCTGTGAGAGTTAAGTTCAAATACTCATTCGACCACAAATGTTTTCTGGGTGGCCTTGGGACACTCATTGCTTTCAACCTAGCCTGACTCAGAGAGTCATTGTTGTCAGGATAAAATGGAGGAGAGGAGGACAATGTTGTAGGAGCCCTTGAGTCCCCATTAGGAAGAAAGCAGGTATTCATATCAAATAAATATTAATTACATTTATATCCCATCTTACATTATGTCTAAAAAGCAAAAGCAAAAACTGGGAGCAATTTTTGCATTTTTTTTCTCACTATGGAAGGAGAATGGCTGCGGACATACGATTCAAGGGGCTATAAAACCAGACCATTTTGTCTAACTCACTGCAACTTGGGGAATCTTTAGAAGAGAGAGTGGACCAGGTTTTCTAATAGCTTGATACCATTTGAGAGCCAGTTCAGTGTAGTGGTTAAGTGTATGAACTCTTATCTGGGAAAACCAGGTTTGATTCCCCACTCCTCCGCATACACCTCCTGGTCTGATCTTGGGTCTGCCACAAGTTCTCAGGGCTGCTCTGCTCAAGAGCATTTATTGGAGAACTCTCTCAGCTCCACTTACCTCACAGGGTGTCTGTTGTGGGGAGGGAAAGGCAGATTCATAAACCACTCTAAGACTCCTTTGGCTAGCAAAGGATGGGGTATAAATCCAATCTCCTCTTCCTGCTTCTCTTTTTCTTCAGAAAAAAGTCTGCTCACAAAATTTTCCACACATAGAAAACAATGGGCAGACAGCCATTCCAATACCAGTGGAAATGAAACTTAATGAGTCTTTGCAATATAACAATATTTCTGAAAATTCTGAATACTGGCAAGGTATGAACTTTCATGAGTCATTGCTCACTTCTTCAGATACTAGTGACTCATGAAAGCTCATTCCCTGCTACATATTTTGTTAGTCTTTAAGGTACTCTTTTCTACTGCTTCAGACAGACTAACACAGCTACCCGTCTTGACCTATCTAAATACTGATACACTTTCCCTTTTAAAAATTACTATAAAGAATTAAAGCAATATTCTCTGTTCATTGCATACCTGCGGGGGCGACTCAGTTCAGTAGTCCCAACAGTGCACAGTAACTCATACATTACTTTGTTCACTTTAGCTATTCTATACATTTTTATCCCCTCCTGCAATCTTGTAGCAGTGCAGGAGGAGGCAATCAATGAGCTGTCCCTGAGTATAATTGGTGCTGAAGGATGTGAACCCAGAGGTCCTTGTAAAGTTTTTGGGTCTTGACTGTGCTAGCATCTGGCCAGGTATAAAGCATCAGTGTGGCCAGGCTTATCTTTTGGTATTAACTGAAGAGAAAGAGCCAAAGAACTCTTAACCCGTGGTCCTGCTTGAACCAGATGCAGTGTGAGGTTTGCAAAATAACACTCAGATAAACTTCCACTATGTGAAGATAGGTGAAGTTTTATTGATATGTTACGAGTATATGACCTCTCCTTCGGAAAGGCATTGTTAGGAATAAAGATGCATAATACTATCACCCCTAAATAGCACCAGGGTGAGGGCCTCCCCCCTCCCAGATCCCCTTAACATAAACTCTCAAAAAGACAGTTCCCTTTTAACATAATCATGCCAATAGACAGGCCAGGAAGATCACATGGTCTTATCTCTAAGGTCGCTTCCCTCCTTCAGGCCCAGATGGGACGAGGGGGAGGAGAACTTTCACAGGATGGGATTCACAGTTCTCTCAACAGAGATAGTTGCCAGGCAGTCCAAGGACATTACATGCAGCACAGTATACAATACAGTTCACACCCTCCACCCCCACCCCAAAGTTCAGGCACATTAGCCACATAAGAAGATAGAGCCAGAGAAGAAAATATGGCAGGGGACAAAATGTGGCTCCAGATATGTAGCTGATTATTTGGTTGTATTTGGTTGTATTTTATTGTCTGTACTCTTGTGAACTACTTTGGGTCTCCATAATGATTTTCCCATGGTTGCCTCAGTAGTCCTTGGTCAAATGGGACTTCATGTGTATTTCCCCCCCAATCCATCATACTAGAATGGATGATACACTATACTGGTGTAAAGTAGGTCCAAAAATTCATCAGCATGATAGAGACCTTCATAAGACCTTTTTTCATCTTCGGCGGGCACAGCAGCTGGCTCCTTTTCTGGAGCACAACGATTTAGCGATGGTAATCCATGCTACGGTCACCTCAAGAATAGACTACTGTAATGCTCTCTACATGGGGCTACCCTTGACGTAAACTCGGAGACTACAGCTAGTGCAGAATGCTGTGGCATGGCTGCTAATGAGGCTGCCACGATGGGAGCACATTCAGCCAGTGCTGAAAGAGCTGCACTGGCTACCTGTTGTGTTCCGAGTTCGCTTCAAGGTGTTGATATTGACCTTTAAAGCCCTTTATGGTCAGGGACCTGCATATCTACGGGACCGCCTTTCTCCGCATATCCCCCAGAGAGCACTGCGTTCAGGGGCAAAAAACCTACTCTCGGTCCCCGGACCAAAAGAAGCCAGACTATGCGTGACAAGATCTAGGGCTTTCTCGGTGGCAGCACCAGAGCTTTGGAATGCTCTTCCAGAAGCCATACGGGCCCTGCGGGATCTGTCTGCATTCCGCAGGGCCCGTAAGACCGAGTTGTTCAAGCAGGCCTTCGAGGCTTGACGAAGATGGCTGCCACCGGAAATCACACAGAACGCCGGTGTTCACGGCTTGGAATTCTAATGCCGCTATGATGTATTCAGCACTATATAATGGTTTTAATAATCTCGAATTGTAATACGTTTTTAAACTGGAAATGTAAATTATGGTTTTATATATTTTACTTGTTTGATTGTGTAGATACTGTGAGCCGCCCTGAGTCCGCTTGCGGAGAGGGCGGGATATAAATCAAATGTAATAAATAAATAAATAAATAAAATGAATAAGTTGTGCTGGCCCATCTTGATCAATGCCCTGTAACTAATTTTCCAAAACAACGGTAGTTGGTTGTCCAAAAGGTCTGAAAACCATTGTCTTATCGCACACCGAATGTTCTACACTTGACTCTTTTTATAGAATTCAGTATCACTTTTATATACCAATAAACAAAGCATCTAGATGCCAGATTCACTGGAAAAAAAAATTATCTACCCATTGCAACCTCAAGAGAATATATGAACATCTGACATAAAGATCTGTTCTGAGCCATGAATTATATTTGGAAGAGAATAGTAAACACACTTAAAGTTTAAACTTTACGGTACGAGCATAGCTAGGCAATAATACAACAACCTATGTAGCTTCTGCACTTCTTTGGAAACACAAGCATCATAAAATTAATGATCTCGGCAAAATGGTCCCCCATTCCTCATAGAGATAAACAAATCTGCAATAAAAGAAATGGGCAACGTTGTATTTCACTTTGTTGAGGGAGGGGATTCAATATGCAGTGAAGGGCAATTTAAACATCCTGAAAGAAACTTTATGAGGATGAAGCTAAAATAAAGTGTTGCCTAATTTATATCTAGCACAGTTTGAAATACATTTATTACTGCGGGGGCGGGGGGGAGAGGATCTGAAGAGATGAAGACCAGGAGTGATGAGCTGTTTGTCAGGTCTCTTTCTCTCCTACTGTTTAATTTTTAAAATCTCCCACTTGTGAGATAAGTGAAACTTTGATCTAGGATGGGGGTACTTTTGCCCCACTCTGCAATCATCTTTGAGACCATTGCTTGCAGAGTGATGAGGCAGCTGCTTGATAAGCCAAGTGCTATGTTGAATGTTGGATGCTAAAAACCCTTATTGTGAACTCTAGCCACAGCTATAGGTAGTAGTTCTCATTTTACAACTAGAGACCTGAAGTTCTGAGGTAGGAATTATTTTGAATTTCTCATTCCTGCTGTTTTGACCACCCACAATCAAAGGGTCTCACTACACAATCCATGAAATATGAGCTGAGTTGGAGCTTATCCCAAACCAATCAAATTTCACATCTGACCCAAGACTCACCTTAAAAACTATTTACAATATATAAATTATTATATTTACAAATTATATTAAAATCATTTACTTATCTGAACAAGTAGTTTGCCCAAGATGCCACACGATGCTACATAGGTGAAATCTGTATCTAGTACTTCAACATTTAACTCTATTCTATTTAATTAAAAGTTACGGCAATGTGACACAAATATGTTATTTGCTTGCTCCATTCTTTAAAAATGGCTAGATGCCAAAGATTTTGGGGGTGGTTCTCAACTTTTCCAGGTGAATTTCCTTTTCTCATTTCCTTCACACTGCTTATGACAAGATTAGTTCTTTCTAAGTAAAGGTAGGACTCTTTAACGTAGGATTAAGTGTTTCAAAGTTATTAGATCAGCAAGCACTCAAAGATGGGGTTGGGGACTGTGATTTATCTGTTGTATACTTTACAACAGAATTGTGCTTCCCCCTGATATTTTTGTGAGTTGGTTTCATCTCATGAGTTGGAGTCCCTGCTGTTTGTAATCTAGGAGTAGAGACTGCATGAGATTGCTTGTTCTGAAACCAGTTGTTCCCCACCCTTTATCCCCTTCTTAATAAATAAATGTTGTTTTCATGACACTCATCTGTGCAGTGTGAACCTGAGCAAGAATCTGCATGAATACCCTATGGCTTCCCCCCCCCCCCCTGGAAAAAGAGGTGCGGGAACTCTCAAGAGGGAAATGAAGGGAAAACACACAGGAGCCACTCCATAACTTTTAAACAATTGTTGAGAATTTTGTTTCCACAAAAATGGTTCTGGAACTCCATTCTGCCACATTCTCTCAGGGAGAAAAAAAAAAAAGTCCTGCTAATATCAACCTACAAGGAAAAAGCAACATTACAGGAAGCTAACTAAGCAAAAAACTATGGACTGACCTAACCAAGAGTCTAGGGAAGGAATTTTCTCAATTCATCATCTCTTGATTTTGCACAGTGGCCAATGAAGGATAATGTTGTTGATGAACAGCATCTTCTGACACTGTTCAGTTAACTGCCTGTGTGGTTCTAAAAAATGTTGATGAGTCTGTCAAGTAGCCTCCTAGGAAACACACATAGAGAAAGAGGGAATACAGTTATGATGGAGTCCATTGTGAGAAGGCCACTTGCCTGCTCTGGAGGAATCTGGGTTACCCTTTATGTTTGGCCCAACCACTACCAGCCGCATTTTCTGGCACTGTGTGATGCACATTTGTGGAAGCCCTCATTATATTCCACAATGACTGCATACCCAGCCAGCACCTTTGCCTTGAGTAGTTTATTGATATCACAGTGTTTAGATGAGATACATATAAAATTCTCTCTCTCTTTCTCACAAACACACACACACACATTACAGATAAGATATTTCCAAAGATTAAAGCTAGAATAAAAAATTACATCTAAAATCTAATTTGTTTCTAGCAGCCAGCAGCTAGGCTGCTGGAACGTCTTTGCCTCCCCAGGAGGAAAGGGAGGACTTTTGCAGCCCATCTGGGTGTGCTTTTGAAGGGGCGGGGCTTGCTGTGATAGCAGCAGCTCCATCTGCCCCCTCCCTCAGTCTCCAGGCTGAGATCGGCCCTCCCTCCCGCCCTGTTTGTTATGTAGGCAAGTGCTGGTCGCCTCATGGTTTCAGGGGCCGAGTAGGAATTTTTTGCTTCCCAGCTGATTTGCAGTTTGCTGGGGTATTTTTTTTGCCTACCCTTTTTTTTCAGGTCAGTGGATTGTGGATTTGGCTATAGGGAGGTGCTGTTAAATAGGTTGGTCACTTTAGTTTGACAGGTTGTTAATGGGTTTATGGTTCTATGTGGCTAGGGGAGGACCAGAAAGCATCCCCCTTTTGGGGAGTTAGGGGTCTGGAAGGATCAACCTTAGGGTTTGATGACCTGGGGTGTGAGAATGCAGATCATCCTGGAGGCTCGACTAGAGGGTACCTTCCATTGAGATGTGCATCTGGTGGTTGGGCCCTCTGGGGCTTGCCTCCTTGCTGGGCTGGCCTGGCGGGAGCTGTGCCACACAGCTCCGGCTGGGGGGCTGGGTCTCTCACTCGCTAATGGCAGGGGAGTGGTCTGTTGAGACCCCTGGCCCTGACCAGGCCGCAGTTCTTATTGCCCTTGCCATTTATTATTATACTTAATAAAGTGGCCCTTAGTTATATCAATACCTTGTGTCCGACTCTTCATTCCGACTTGGGGGGCAATAGCTAACTGCCAAACAATTTTCGTGACCTGAGTATCATCATACAGAACCATTTTGAGAATACCAGAATGGGTCAAAGAAATTGATAGTATTATGACAATGCAGGTCAACCATTCATTTAATAGATTTATCTTAAAGGTGCAGCCTGGAAATATCTTCTTCAAGTATTGTTGGGAAAATGAGGAGGGTGGGAACCTTCTGTGTTCGCTGGGGAGGGAGAGAAACTCGCTTCCCAATTGCTTTGAGAGAGATAAAGAGAGTTGTTTCAAAATACCTTTTATATATTTTACTTCAAAACCAAATTTAAAACATACAAAACTGTAGTATACAGCTTATAACATTAATTCAAAATTCAATACAAACCTTGTGTACAGTAGTTCTATAAAGGATAACCTTGGATGCTCTTGTCAAGACCCAGAAAAGAGGGTGGTTGGCCAGAACAGCCATGAAAAGACTAAATTCAGACATTAAGTATCTTTTTCCATCCATACGAGGCAATGCAACTGTCAATCAGCCCTATGATGAGCATTTGACATATATCTCTGTTGTGCACGACAAAGCTCAGCCCATTCTTTCTTTCTCTGGGGTCAGAAAGGTCAAGGAAAGTCAGGTGACTCAGATCCCCAGGAAGCTAGGTTCAGATAAAAAGGTAAAGTTAGTCCCCTGTGCAAGCACCGGTCGTTTCCGACTCTGGGGTGATATTGCTGTCATGTTTTCATGGCAGACTTTTTTCTTTCAGAGGAGATCCAGTTAATTACCAGTCAGTCAGTCTGACTTCACTAACAGGAAAGTTGGTGGAAACCATTATTAAAGAGAGAATTAGTAGGCATGCTGATGAATAAAAGTTATTGACGAAGACTCAGCATGGGTTCTGTAAGGGAAGATCTTGTCTCACTAACCTGTTAGAGTTCTTTGAGGGGGTGAACAAACATGTGGACAAAGGGGACCTGATAGATGTTGTTTACCTTGACTTCCAGAAAGCTTTTGATAAAGTTCCTCATCGAGGGCTCCTTAGTAAGTCCAAAAGTCATCGAGTAAAAGGACAAGTCCTCCTGAGGATCAAAATCTGGCTAATTAACAGGAAACAGAAAGCGTGTATAAATGGATAATTTTCACAGTGGAGGGTGGTAAGCAGTGGGGTGCTGCAGGGCTTAGTACTGGGTCCAATGCTTTTCAACTTGTTCATTACTTATTTGGAATTGGGAGTAAGCAGTGAAGTGACTAAGTTTGCGGATGACACTAAATTGTTCAGGATGGTGAGAACCAGAGAGGATTATGAGGCACTCCAAAAAGATCTGTTGAGTTGAGGCTGGGTGAGTGGGCATCAACATGGCAAATGAGGTTCAATGTGGCCAAGTGCAAAGTAATGCACTCTGTGGCCAAAAATCATAACTATAAATACAAGTTGATGGAGTGTGGTCTGGCGAAGACTGACCAAGAGAGAGATCTTGGGGTCAAGGTACATAACTCACTGAAAATGTTGATACATTTTAAAAAAAAATGAAAATGTTGAGACATTTTTTTAAAAAAACAAACTGTTGAGACAGTGTGCAACTGCGATAAAAAAGGCCAGTGCTATGCTGGGAATTATTAGGAAGGGAACTGAAAACATATCAGCCAGTATCATAATGCTCCTGTATCAATCGATGGTGTTGCCTCATTTGGAGTACTTTTTTGTCACTGTGTGACACAGAATGTTGGGCTGGATGGGCTATTGGCCTGAATCAACATGGTTTCTCTTATGTTCTAAGCTGGTTGACATGGCAGTGGGGGCTTCAAGAGCCACACAATATGTGTGAAAGAGCCACAGTTCGCCAGTGCCTGTTATTTTCTGTGCCAGAAAACTTTCATAAAAATGAATATATTTCATGAACAAACCAAGGTGATACAAACAAACACGTTCTTACCACATTTGGATTCCAATTACCAGATTTGAAATTGTATCATGAAGCAGTTTGTTTAGTATGGATGAAAGAATGGATAACGTTGTTAAATAAAAAACTTTTAATGTTGGAAGGCCATGGAAAAAAATTTGGCTGGCATGCATACATATTATAGGAAAAAGAAGATGGATGGCCTTTTCTCTCACCATTGTATAAGAAGTAATCTATTAAATGTATGGATGAAGTATAAGAAATATGGTGATGAGAGGAGATCTTTGTGGATAGTGTCAAGTCTGCTATGAATTTCTTAACTAAAATATTAAGTTTGGTTCTGAAGTGAAGGAGTCTGGGAGTTTTCACTGAACTCTAAATGCTGCTAGCTAACTTCCCTACCCCCCTCCATAGAGAGGCCTTTGTTGTGTAGTCTACTTTGAAATGCTAACATGTGAACAAGATAGTGGCACCTTCCCAGCCTGGATGTCTGTGGGAGGATGGGGCGGCAAGGTCTCAGGCTGGGAATGAAGGGAGTAGCACCCGAGTGCGAAAATGTATTGCCTAGATTGCCCTCCCCGTAGGAATCCTTTGATCTATACCTTAAATGCTGGTTTAATGCTTGTATATCTCAGTCCTTCAATCTCTGCCATGGTCTTCAGTTCTGATTACAATAAACTTGCAACTCTGTTTTAACAAGAGACTCGTTATTGAATTCAGCTGACTTGACATTTTGAAGGACTCCCTATCTCGGAGTTCAACCTTTCCGGCAACTGAAAAGGTGATGTCCGAACAGTCTCCGGAGAACGGAGAACTCCCGACCAGAGTGGAGGGGGCCGAGACACCCTGGCACATCCATACTGCCAGAAGGACCGCGGCCTCCCCTCCACAGTTCCAGCTGGTGGTAACCCCGCGGCAATACCAGCCAAGGACCTCCACCACGCTGATGGATCAAGCCCCAGTCCGACGGGAGGCGATCATGACCCGCCACACCAAGCGGGTCCAGTTGGCTGAGGCCGCTGCAGCCAACCGGGGCGAAACGAGCGACGGGGCCGGAGCCGCGGGGACTCAGAACCCCGGGAGTGAAGGCGAGGGGGCCGAGTGCGGATCAGAGGATGGAGGGGCGAGGCCCAAGGACCAGGCCGATGAGGACTACCAGGCGTTTCGGGCGATGGTCCGCCAGGAAATCGACGGGGCGGTGAAAGACCTCAAGGACCAGATGCAAACGCTGACCGCACAGCTGGGAAGGACGCTGGGGGTGACCGGGGCCCGCCAGCAGCAACCCGCCCCAACGGGACCCCGGGGACCCCCGAATCAGCCGGGCCTCGCCGCCCCGGCGCCTGGAGCGGCCCCGAAAGTCCTGGGCGCCCCGGCAGCGCCCCCCCCCTGCTCCGGTCAGGCAAAGAGACCGAGGGGTAAGTCGGGAGCTGGATGCCACGTTCGACGGAGATCCGGAGGAAGTGAACTACTTCGCGATCCAGGCGAACAGCTATATGTACTACTGGGGGGACCTGTTCCCTGACGAGATGAGCCAAGTGGACTACCTGGGGTCGAAGCTGCGGGGCGCCGTGAAAAAGTGGTATGTGAGCCTGTGCGAGACCAACAGCCCGGTCCTCCACTTCGTAAACACATTCGTGCAAGCTCTACTGACCCAGTATGAGGACCCCCTGCAAGAGGCCCGGGCGCTGGCGGCGCTGCGGAACATGAAGCAAGGGGCCCGATCCATCCGAGAGTACGCGGCCGACTTTCAGGCCAATGCCGCCAGGGCTCGGAACTGGAACGAGGTGATGAAGATCGAGCACTTCACCAACGGGCTGAACCCGAGCATCCTGGATCGGGCGCTCACGCAAGCCAGCCCCGACACCCTGGTGGGGTGGATCCAGCTGGCGGGGGAGGTGGAGACCAACCTGAAACGAGTAGCGATGCTGCGCCAAGCCCTAGCCGCGGGGAAGGGGCGCCTAAAGCCGCCCCAGGGAAAACCGAGCCACCCAAAGCTAAGAAGCCGGCGGCGGCTGCCCCGGCGGGGCCCCGCCATTGTTTCCGATGCAGAGACCCCAACCATCTGGCTTCCAGTTGCCCCCAGCCCGCCACCGGGGCCGCCCCAGCGCAGGGCGCAACACGTCCGGGCACCCCCAGGCCCAAGAAAACCGCAGGCCGCCCTAAGGATGCGGCGAAGGGCAGCATGCTCCTGGTGCAAGAGGACCTGCAAGAGGAAGAGGTGCGTCTGTCCGCGGAGCTGGCCGAGCTGGCTTGGGAAGAGGAGCCGGCGGGAAACGACGCCGACCTGCTTTGAACGGTGCCAACCAGCAGGTCGACCGGGAGGAGGCACCACTAACGGTGAGACCCACGGGAAGACTGTATTTTATAATGGTCAAGCTGTTGAACCCAAAACTAAAAAGGTTCCTGCAAATCCGAGCCCTCATAGACTCGGGCTGTAATAGGGAGCTAATCTCCCCCAAGGTGGTGGAGGCCCTGGGGTTGGAACGCTTGCGGCTGCCCCATCCCATGCATTTTGAACAGATGGACGAGTCAGTGATGGGGGGGGAACCCTGCACGCAAGAAACTGAGCCGTGCCCACTGGGGATTGAGGACCACTGGGACTCAGAGACGTTTGTGATTGCGCCCGCCTGCGGCTACCCCGTGGTCCTGGGAGTGGGGTGGTTGGAGAAACACGAGCCCCTCATTCGCTGGAGAGCCCAGACCATCAGATTCCCCGACCCAGGCTGCAGCCAACATCTTTGGCAAGGGGCGTGGGGGCCGCGAGCACCGGTCGCTCGAGAGAGAGCGTGCGTCCTAGTGGAAGAGGTGCACCATGTCCCGGACGCTTACCGCGACTTGATGGAGGTGTTTAGTGAGCGGGACGCCAATCAGCTGCCCCCCCACCGGAGCACAGACTGTGCGATAGAACTGATTCCGGGGGAAAACCTTCCCAAAGCCAAACTCTACCAAATGGGGTGGGCCGAAAAGAAGGAGCTGCGCAAGTTTCTGGACTTAAACTTGAAAAGGGGGTTCATCAGACCCGCGACGGCCCCCCACATAGCCCCAGTGTTGTTTAGAAAGAAGAAGGACAATAGTCTTAGGCTTTGCACTGACTTTCGCGGGATTAACGCGATTTCCATGTCCAATGCCTACCCCATCCCTCTCATCAAGGACTTGTTAGGCACGGTGGCGGGGGGGAAGATTTTCACAAAGCTGGACCCGCGGGACGCGTACTTCCGAGTGCGCATCAAAGAGGGGGATGAGTGGAAAACGGGGTTTAACACACCGATGGGACAATTTGAATACTTGGTCATGCCGTTTGGACTGCAGGGGGCACCGGGGGTGTTTATGAATTTCATAAATGATGTATTGCGGAAGTTCCTGTACAAGGGGGGGGGGGGTGTACCTTGATGACATCATTATTTATTCTCAAGATGAGCAGTCCCATGTAAAGTTAGTGAGGGAAGTGTTGACCTCCCTGCTGGAGCACCAGCTTTATGCCAAACTGTCCAAATGCGAGTTCCACCGCACAGAACTAGACTATCTGGGCTTCTGGGTATCTGGGGACGGACTGGCCATGGACCCAGCCAAAGTGCAGGCAGTCCTAGAGTGGGCCCCCCCGAGGACACGTAGACAGCTCCAGAGTTTCCTCGGATTCGCGAATTTTTATAGAGGATTCATTGAGGGGTTCGCCCAAATCGCCCTACCCCTGACCGATCTCCTAAAGACGAAGGGAAAAGGGGAGGAAGCGAAGCGACCCGGGGCCCGGCTGAATTGGACACCAACCTGTCAGGCGGCTTTCGACCGGCTCAAACAACTATTCACAAGCGAGCCGGTGCTAAGCCACCCAGACGAGCGGAAGGGGTTCATGGTCCAATGCGACGCCTCCGATGTCGCCGTAGGAGCCATTCTCATGCAGAAAGATGGGGAGGGGAAACTAAGACCCTGCGCCTACATCTCGCGAAAGTTCTCGGAGGAGCAGAGGAACTGGTCGGTGTGGGACAAAGAGGCTTTCGCTGTCATGTTTGCGCTAAAGACTTGGAGGTCTTGGTTGGAGGGAGCCAGGGTGCCCTTTGAGATCTGGACAGACCACAAGAATTTGGAGGCGCTAACGGGGAAAAGGAAATTGAGTGAAAAACAGATCAGGTGGGCGGGGTTCTTCTCCAAGTTTGACTTCACCCTGAAGCACATCCCGGGGACCCGAAATTTTTTAGCAGACGCCCTGTCCAGGCTCCCACAGCATGAAAGCCAGAGGGAGGAGGTAGTAGTCTCCCTGATCCCCCCCACACAAGTAGCAGCTATGGTCACCACCCGCTCGCAGAGGAAAAAAGAATTGAGCGGGCTAAGTAAGGAACGCATCGCCCTAGAGGCCGAACGGGAGGGAGGTGGGCGGCCAGAGGGGGTGCAAAAGAAAAAAGACGGCCTTTGGTACAAGGGGGAGAAACTGTACATCCCGGAATCGTTAAGAAAGGAAATTCTTCAACTGTGTCACTGTTCCAAACTAGCGGGGCACTTCGGCTACGTCAAAACCTTGCACTTAGTGCACCGGCAGTTTTGGTGGCCGTCCCTAAAGAAAGATGTCTCGGAGTTTGTGGCCAGTTGCCCTGTGTGTGTAATGGCAAAAAAGAGGGGGGGGAAACCCCGGGGCTCCTACAACCGTTAGAAACAGCGAAACGACCATGGGCCATAGTGTCTATGGACTTCATAGTCGAGCTGCCATCCTCCCGGGGAAAAACAGTCATACTCGTGGTAGTGGACACGTTTTCAAAACAAGCCCACTTCATCCCCTGCAGCCAGTTGCCCACGGCCAAGAAGCTAGCGGCCTTATTTTTTGATCACGTGGCCAAACACCACTCCATCCCAGACAAGGTCATAAGCGACAGGGGGCCTCAGTTCGTTGCCACCTTCTGGCGGGAGTTTTGTAAATTGTTAGGGATGGAACAAGGGTTGAGCTCCGCCTATCACCCCCAGACGGACGGACAGACGGAGAGAGTGAACGGGGTGCTAGAACAGTACCTACGGTGCTTCGTCAGCCTACGCCAATCCGACTGGGTGGACCTCCTCCCCTTTGCTGAATACGCGTACAACAACAGTGCCCATAGCTCCACTAAAGCGTCTCCCTTTGCAACCGTCTTTGGGTATGAGGGGAAGCCGATCCCCATGTTACCAGGAGGGGAAGGATTGACGGGCTCAAGTTTCGAGCAGTGGTGGCAAGGTCCTAGCCAGTGTTGGCCAGCTATACAAGAAAACCTGAAGCTGGCCAAAGAGACATATAAAAAACAGTACGATAAAAACCATGTGCCAGTGTGGGACTTGAAGGTGGGGGATTCCGTGTTTCTGTCAACAAAAAACCTGCCCCTGGCACAACCGTCTAGAAAACTGGCTTTCAAGTTCCTGGGGCCGTTTAAGATCAAGCCTGTAATTAATCCAGTGACGGTAGAACTCGACCTCCCCCCTGCTCTTGGTAAAGTCCACCCTGTTTTTCATTGCAGCCTGCTGCGCCGCTGCCCGGAGCCGTCCAAATGGCACTCACAAGATTCGCCAACCCTCCTCCCGAAGGGGGAGTGCCGGAGCCTTTCGGGGCCCAAGTTGCTGAGCCATAAATGCGAACCTCCCTCTTCACGGGCCCGCCCTGCAGGGGCAGCCTAGGGGGGGCAGTATGTCAAGTCTGCTATGAATTTCTTAACTAAAATATTAAGTTTGGTTCTGAAGTGAAGGAGTCTGGGAGTTTTCACTGAACTCTAAATGCTGCTATCTAACTTCCCTACCCCCCTCCATAGAGAGGCCTTTGTTGTGTAGTCTACTTTGAAATGCTAACATGTGAACAAGATAGTGGCACCTTCCCAGCCTGGATGTCTGTGGGAGGATGGGGCGGCAAGGTCTCAGGCTGGGAATGAAGGGAGTAGCACCCGAGTGCGAAAATGTATTGCCTAGATTGCCCTCCCCGTAGGAATCCTTTGATCTATACCTTAAATGCTGGTTTAATGCTTGTATATCTCAGTCCTTCAATCTCTGCCATGGTCTTCAGTTCTGATTACAATAAACTTGCAACTCTGTTTTAACAAGAGACTCGTTATTGAATTCAGCTGACTTGACAGATAGTGCCAGCTGAAGTGATAAAGATAACGGCTAAAACAGCCAAAGAAAAACGGCTATCATACAATCAGCTATTAAAAATACAAAATAGAACTGAAAATTGCAGAAGAACTGAGTTACAAGTATGATTGGTTTCAAATGCAACAAATAAAAAGTTTGGTGGAGAATGATATCAAAACTGAAGGAATAAGGAAGGAGCAAACAGAAATGGAAAGAGTTCTGCTTGGAGATAATGAGAAATTAATTTCAAAAGTATACAAATTACTCTTACAATGGTCTACAGAAGATGAAGTAGTGAAATCTCAAATGATAAAATGGGCAATTAATGTAAATAAAGAAATAAAGATGGAATCTTGGGAATATTTGTGGAAAAATTCTATGAAACTCACAACATGTCATAGTATTAAAGAAAATTGTTTTAAGATGATGTATAGATGGTATATGACTCCAAAAAAATTAGCAAAGATGAACAACAAGATGCCAGATAGGTGTTGGAAATGTAAAAAGCACAAAGGTTCTTTCTACCATATGTGGTGGACTTGTGAAAGGGCTAAAAAGTTTTGGCAAATGATTCAGCAAGAGATTTCTAAGATTTTGGGATATGAATTCAATAAAGTGGCAGAGACTTTTCTGCTGGGATTACAAATGGAAAAATTTCCAAAAGAAGACAGAACTTTAATATGGTACTTGCTCTCAGCTGCTAGGACATTGTATGCGCAGCTGTGGAAGCAAGAAAAAATACCAGAGAAATGGGATTGGATTACAAAAGTTATGTCATGGAGTGAAATGGACAAATTAACAAGAAAATTAAAAGACTATGATTTGGAACTTCTTAAGTTGGAATGGAAGAAATTCAGAAGATACGTAGAAAAAGAGTGGAAAATAAAAGGACATTGGACAATCTTTGATAACGATTAAGGTTTTTAAAATAAGAATATAACTTTTGGGTTTGTTTTTTTCTTTAATAGTTAAGCGTACCTTTAATATTTGTTTCCTTTAAGTAAATAACACTGGCGGGGGTCAAGTAACGGGGGGAGGGGTGGGGGAAAAGTAAGATATGGGGTAGAAAGTTTTTTCTTTTACTTTAAGTTTTTATAAGCTGTAGATATAGTTTTGCTACCATATGTTACTAATAAAATTGTTTATTCATGGGACATTCTTACCACATTGATTTTGATACACACAAACAAGAAAGTAGTGCAGTGTATCGTTACATGATTTTCAACAGCAACAATCTTCTGTATATTCTCCACTCAGTGCTTGCCACCTGGTTTTTCCACACTGGGTACCTCAATAATAAATATAAATTAGCAGTCAGCAATTGAATCTATATTAATGATTTTGACATTTCAAAAAGTCTGGCTCCTCCCCCCCCCCCCCAAAAAACACATGATTTCATTTTTTAAAGTATGGATTCATATGCACATGAAATAAATAGTCCTTCCGACCTTGCTAATTAAAAAACATGCCATAGACCAAGAGTGCAAGAAAACAAGTAATTATAGCTTGGGTGGGTGTATTGTGTGTCTTGAGAAGAGTCATCTGATGAGCCTGAAAACGGACAAAATTTCCAACTGCCTGTACATGTGCATTCTCTGTTGTGGCCCCCAACTTTATAGAATGGCCTGCCTGCTGAGGTTAGGAAGATTCCCACATGCCCAGCTTCTCACAACTATGCACTACTGAATTATTCAGGATTATCCAAATATTTGAAGAAGAAGAAGATATTGGATTTATATACCGCCCTCCACTCCAAAGAGTCTCAGAGCGGCTCACAATCTCCTTTCCCTTCCTCCCCCACAACAAACACCCTGTGAGGTGGGTGGGGCTGGAGAGGGCTCTCACAGCAGCTGCCCTTTCAAGGACAACCTCTGCCAGAGCTATGGCTGACCCAAGGCCATGCCAGCAGGTGCAAGTGGAGGAGTGGTGAATCAAACCCGGTTCTCCCAGATAAGAGTCCGCACACTTAACCACTACACCAAACTGGCTCTCCTGTTTCCTGAATCACCAGGTAACAGGACTGTCCTGTAATGAAATGGTTCAGAAAGATGTTTTGCTAAAGGGAGAGGGACTATGGACTATACTACGGTCTTCTGACTGTCGCTGTAGGTATGTTCTTACTAAGTAATTTCCGCATCACTTGATGTGTCATGTTAAAATATTCCTTTATCGTTTTAGCTCTGATTTAGCTCTATTTCATATTTCTGCTTGTTTTCCAGTTTCTACAACCCAAACTCTGTTGTATTGTTTACTGGCTACCCCTCCTGCTGATTATATTTCATTTATGGTGTGTAATTTGCATTCAGTATCAGTGAGAAAGGTGGACGATAAATAATAATAATAATAAATAAATAAGAATTCACAACAGAATCTGGAATGGCCCCGATCTCGGACAGCTTTAGTTTTCTTGATTACTATTAGGAATCCAGTCATGATGTACCAATCTGAATAGGCTTTTTAGTAAATCTCAGTATAACAGAGCTGGGAGGGACACAGTTACTGCATGGTGCAATCTATTGCCCCCCAAGTCGGAATAAAGAGGTGGACACAATGAGCTGGTAAAACTATGGGCCATTTTATTAATTAAACGGAAACGGCAAGGGCAACCAAATTGCAGCCATATCCCCAATGCAAAACACAGCCAATAAAAGCCCCAAATGCTTAAGACTCAAAAAGGCCCTTGAGCCCAGACATGCACACTGCAGCCCTACAATAGCGCCACCAAAAACAACCACCCCTAAAATGGCCGCCCCTGCACCTAAAATGGCTGCCAAGCACACGAGCCCCAAGATGGCCACCAAGCCATGAGGCACAAGAAAGTAACTTTTAGATGTAGCCTGGGTGAAGTTCATTTTAATGTGTCACAAGTTGATCAGGCTGGGATTTCTTCACTCTCTAATGAAATTAACCGACATTTGACCTGATTTTGGCCTCTGAATATCAATACTCTGTTATCATAGCGGTTCACTTCACCTTTGGCTAAGAGCGAAACTTGCTAATTTCCATGTACCAAAAAAAAAAATTGAGTGAAGCTATAAAATTACTTTAGTGAAATAGTTTTTTGGGGGGAGATGATCAAAATCTTTAAGATTTAAACCACAACAATGACTGAAAGGTTTAGATGAGAAAACTATTCATCCAGACTTGCCCGCTCTCTGCTGAAAGGAAAATTCCAAAAGGAATTAATTTCATTTCTGTGTTATTAGCCCCCCAAATACATCACTGTGATTTAGACAAATAAATTGTTCTCCAGCTTTGTTGGAGTGCAAAGACCTGGCAAAAGAAATACATCTTATTAGTTTGAGTAGCTGGGTCACCCTTAGGACAGTAATTCAAACAGCTCGACTAATTTAGCCCCCAAAACATCCAAGGCAACAGTGTTCTGGGCTGTATGCAGAAGAGAAAATGTATTTCACCAGCACAATGAAGACAGGCAGAAAACAAAAACTAGGGTGAGAAGAGGCATGTATACAAAGCAGGTGTGTCTGAAGAGAGAACTGTAAGCCCTATCTGAAAGAAGAGTGCTCTAGCTCCAAGCTCAATTTCTTTTTCTTTTGTTGTTCTTCCTTGTTTACAGTGGCACTCTGGAAAGGGAATAGTGAGAGTTAATGATTGCAGTCGCGCTGCTCTTGTTGAAATCTCCTTTCTTTGCTCTCTCTTGAGCCCACCTGCCTCGAAAGGCAAAGCAATCAGTCGCTGCCATTCCAACTGTGGCATAAAGAAAAAAAAATGTAATGCAGAGCAAGGTTGCTTTATTTGCTTGCCCATTCATTTTGCTCCTCTTTCTAATGAATGCAGCGTTTGGGGGGAAATGAAGCAAAGAATTGGGGAGTTTACCAAGGCCCAGGTTATGTTTTCAAGATGTTAAAGATTTATTGTGTGGTGTGCTGTTTTTCCAGCATTCAGAAAAAAAAATATATTGCTGCACAATCCTTTTGCATAAGTAGATCTAACATTTGGCCTCTTGTGTGAAAGATGAGCTCCTATGGTAGCATAGTAATTGCATGGAAAGCTGTTGATTTAATTTCCAGTCCTTCAAACTCATTGAAAGCTATTAGTAGGCAATACGAGATGTTACTGCTGTCCATAAATATATTCACATTCCAAAATAATCTATCTGAATTTTACATCATCTAGTATGGTGTCAATTCTGAATCCCCAATGATCTCCCAGCTGTTTTGAAAAGAAATGGGGGGGGGGACATGAAATAAAATAGACAGCATACATGATTCTCCTTTTCTAATATTATGTCCACAACTACCCTTGATTCAGGTTAAGCTGAGCATCTGTGACTGGTCCAAGGTCAGCAAACAAGTGTCTTGGCTGTGTGGGCATTTGAACCTTGGTCTTTCCGATCACGGTCCAATGTTGTAACCACCACTTTATACCGATTCTATAAAATATCCACTGGAGTTTCTAAGCCGTTTCATGCCAAGATTATGTGTCATTCCCTTAGGGTGAGTTCACAGATTTGTGTCATCTTATTTCTAATCAGCTAACTGTTGATGATTCAAAGCTGAATGTGTGAGATAGAAAGCACTGTGCCTCAAGTGAAGTGAAGTGATGGAACTCCTGCCTCTGACAGTTAGTCACATATGCAAAGTGTTACCCAAATGGCCTATACATGTGTGACACCCAACATTTGGAGAATACACATTGCATGTTGAGAGAGAGAGAGAGAGAATGCATGTGCATGCACACACACACACACAGGTAAAATTAAATTAGGGATGATTCCCTATGTATGTCAAGGTCCAGAATTTTGATAGTATCAGTTCACTATGGGAATAGAAGAAGATATTGGATTTATATCCCACCCTCCACTCCGAAGAGTCTCAGAGCGGCTCGCAGTCTCCTCTACCTTCCTCCCCCACAACAGACACCCTGTGAGGTGGGTGGGGCTGAGAGGGCTCTCACAGCAGCTGCCCTTTCAAGGACAACCTCTGCCAGAGCTATGGCTGACCCAAGGCCATTCCAGCAGCTGCAAGTGGAGGAGTGGGGAATCAAACCCGGTTCTCCCAGATAAGAGTCCACACACTTAACCACTACACCAAACTGGCTCTCAGAAATGAAGTAGGTGGGAAATATAATTAGATACATTGTTTGCATGTTTAAGTAGGGAAGAAACTAATTCACTTATTTGCCTGGTAGAACTATTCAAGCTGCTGCTCTTTTGCCATGCTAGGAAGTGCCTTCAGGCTGAGTTGAATTTTAAACTTATTCAGGCTGTCTTCAGGATGAATGGAATTTTCCGGAAGCACCATCTTAATTTTACTGAAATATGGGGGTTTCCTTTTGGATGTCCATATGCTCTGGTATCAAAGGCATCAGGATAATTCAGTCATTGGCTTAGTGGTGGTTTATGAAATCTAGTTTTTATTCTACACAAAGAACAGCAGACTATTCTGACCATTATATTCTTTTTTTTACTGCTTGATGTTTCATACAAAATATATAAAGTGTGTTTTCTTTTTCAGTGGCAACCTAACTATGCTCTACCTTTGGTTGGAAGTCCCTATTAACAGGTCAGAAAGTATTATCTTACATAATATGAAGGGCTGCCATAACTTCCTGAAACCACAAATAGGACAAAGATGAGGATTCTGTTATTTTCCTACCGAAATGCAGACCTTTGCACTTATCCCTGATAAAATTCATTTTATTGGTTTTAGCTGAGTTTTCCAGCCTGTCAGGGTCATCCTGAATCCTGTTTCTGTCTTCTACTGTATTTGCAACCTTTCCCAATTTAGTATCATTGGCAAATTTAATAAGCATCCCCTCTACTCCTTCATCCAAATCATTTACAAAGATGATGAACAAAACAGGTCCCAGGACAGTTCCTTGAGGCACTCGACTTGTCACTCGTCTCCAAGGTGATGAGGAACCATTCACAAGCACTCTTTGGGTGCGATCTGTCAACCAGTTACAGATCCACCTAACGGTAACAGGATCCAAACCACATTTTACCAACTTGTCAACAAAGATAGTATGTGGAACCTTATCAAAAGCCTTACTTAAGTCAAGATAAACGATGTCTACAGCATTCTCCTGATCCAGCAAGGTAGTCACTTTCTCAAAAAAAGAGATCAGGTTAGTCTGACATGACTTGTTCTTGAGAAATCCATGCTAGCTCTTAGTAATCACTGCCATCCTTTCTAAATGCTCCAGGACTGACTGATGATTTGTTCTAAAACTTTTCTGGGTATAGACATCAAGCTGACGGGTCGGTAGTTACTCGGATCCTCCTTTTTCCCCTTCTTGAAGATGAGGACAAACATTTGCCCACCTCCAGTCTTCTGGCACCTCTCCTGTTCTCCAAGAATTCTCAAAAATAATAGCCAGAGGCTCAGAAATTACATCTACAAGCTCTTTTAGAACCCTTGGATGCAGTTTATCTGGCCCTGAGGACTTAGTTTCATTTAAAGAAAATAGGTGTTTATGTACTACCCCTATGCTGATTCAAGGTTGAAATTCCATACCCTCATTATATATTGTTTTTGCCATGTTGAGCACTGTTTCTCTCAGAAGAGAAGACTGAAGGAAAGCAGGAATTGAGCAGTTCCGCCCTCTCTTCATTATCCCATTGATGGGTTGTGAACTGGCAGAGACTGACCAAGAGAGAGATCTTGGGGTCATGGTAGATAACTCACTGAAAATGTCAAGACAGTGTGCGATTGCAATAAAAAAGGCCAACGCCACGTTGGGAATTATTAGGAAGGGAACTGAAAACAAATCAGCCAGTATCACTATGCCCCTGTATAAATCAATGGTGCGGTCTCATTTGGAATACTGTGTACAATTCTGGTCACCGCACCTCAAAAAGGATATTATAGCTTTGGAAAAAGTGCAGAAAAGGGCAACTAGAATGATTAAAGGTTTGGAACACTTTCCCTATGAAGAAAGGTTAAAACACTTGGGGCTCTTTAGCTTGGAGAAAGTCGACTGCGGGGTGACATGATAGAGGTTTATAAAATTATGCATGGGTTGGAGAAAGTAGAGAAAGAAGTACTTTTCTCCCTTTCTCAAAATACAAGAACTCGTGGGTATTCAATGAAATTGCTGAGCAGTCAGGTTAAAATGGATAAAAGGAAGTACTTCTTCATCCAAAGGGTGATTAACATGTGGAATTCACTGCCACAGGAGGTGGTGGTGGCTGCAAGCATAGCCAGCTTTTAGAGGGGATCACACACATATATTGGCCACTGTGTGACACGGAGTGTTGGACTGGATGGGCCATTGGCCTGATCCAACATGGCTTCTCTTATGTTCTTATGTTACATTTTCACTTTCCTGCCCTCACAATGGGCCTACTATGTCCTTCTCTTTTTCTTACTCTGAACATAAGAAAAGAACTCATTTTTGTTGTTTTTAGCATCTTTGGCTAGCCTAAGCTCATACTGAGCTTTATGTAAGCCAAAATGCCCTCAAAAGAGGTTGGAGAATTGACAGGTGGGCAGCTTTGGCTTAAAAAGGATCTAGAATCTATGTATACAGGATTCCACTTTCAGAAATTATTGCTAAATTTACCAAGAACACTAATTAAGTAAAACAATTAAAAATTTATTGCAGAAAAAATACAGAACACACACAAACAAGATAATAGACTCATATAATATACCTAACAAACCTAACAAAAATAGAGAGAAATGCATAGAGATAACGTAAGGGTGGACAAACAGGGTGATAATTACCAATCATAGTCTTCAAGGAAGGTTCCAATGGCGACAAACAAGGACAATGGGGAAGGGGACCCTCAACTGGCCAAGAATCGGGGCTGTATCTAAGCAGCAGGAATGGGGTACTGCTAGATGCACACCTGTGGGGAGCTGGGTCACAGGTTATAAGGGCTACCTTGAGGCCTTAGGGGATGGGAGGTACAAGGGCGGATGACAGGTGGTCAGCTGGTACACGACCTCAGAAAAAGCGGAGGCTCCACAATGACCATAAAGGCTGGACTTATGCAATGGCCAATAGCCAGTTTACTGGGGGCACCTGATTGGATGCCCATACCTTGCCAATGAGCAGACCTGGCCCTAGTTACCTGATTGGACTTCCAGGTAACAATAGGCCAAAGGGGGAGGCTCCAGGATGACCATTAAGGGAAAGAATGGGAGAAATTATTGGGGTGGAGGTGATTAAGGCTATCAAAGCTTATCTAAAAGGTGACAATAGATGGCCAAATTACTACCTAAGGTAACACCTGATCTATACAAAGAAACTTGCCTCTGGGTGAAGATGTTCTTCCTCTTCTTCATTCCTCTACTGGCACCATCCTTTGTCTTGGGTTGCGTTGAACAAAGGCTTAGCCAGTCTGACAGGATCCACGCCTAAGTTAAGCTTGATTGCCTTATGCGTAGGTGATAGCTGTTGAGTGTGTGAGCCTCCTGATTCGCTGTAATTGAGTCTGGCACTGCAGGAAGATAGCTGCTGGTGATGTTAGCCTTCCCATATGGATTCTGTGGTCAAAGCTGGAAACCGCTTGCCTGGACAGTTCCTGGCGGCGCAACTTCTTCTGCTGCAACGGCCGAAATGGTGATTGCACGGAGCGACTGGAAACCCATCTGTTCTCCTGGTTAGCACTCCTCCAGAGACACGGAGTGCTGCTGCAACCTTGTGGCTGTTAGTACTCTCATAAGTCCCTACATTCTGGTAGACAAAACCCATGTTCTTCTGGCAGATGTGTGTGAGTTGATTCTCCAGGCACCCTGGCAACCAAACGGGTGACTACGATGTTCTGAAATTAGGGGTCTTTTTCTCACATTTAGGTTTCTTAACTTTTTCTCTACAAATACTGGTGATTTGTCTTTTATATTGAATTCCTAAGCAGAATTGCTTAGTCTACACCCATTCTTCCCCCATTGTAACTACCGACCCGTCAGCTTGATGTCTATACCCAGAAAAGTTTTAGAACAAATCATCAGTCTGCATAAGATTGCATTGAAATGGTCTCAAAAATGAGAATGAACGGTTGGATATTTGGTGGCTAGGATCCCATAGTGTCATTTCTTCAAATTGCATCGCACTTTGACAAGAAACCAAAAAGTTACACATAGCAAGTATTTTCCATTAAAATCAACAAAAGCAAAAAAAAAAAATGAATTCAGAGGTAATACTGTACATGCGAAATACAAAGAGAGTTAACAATAAAGAAAAATAAAACTCGGAGAAGAATTGCTAACTCCCAGATGCTTTTTCCTTTGATGGATCACTGCTAAACAAGAAAAATGAATTTGACCTGAAGGTTGCATGAAGTCCTAAACTTGATCGTTAGAATTCTATATTATTGAGCCAGAGTTTTTAATCCCCTCCTTTTTTCAAAACATTCTAAGGAGGAAAAGGAAAGCACCAAAACAGTGGATGATCAGAGGCTTGGGAAGTACCATTATTTTCTTTGCCGACAGTATTTTCAAAAGCACATTTAGAAACCAATCCCAAGAAAGTCTAGTTAGAACCCTACAAAGGTATATTTCGTCAGGTTTACTCCCAGGAAGGTTTTCTTAGGATTTCTCTGTTAGCAACTCGATACTGCCCTGATTTCTTGATGATTTTACACACATGATACCTGACAATCCTATGCTGGATACCAGGATACCAAACTATCCTATACTAGGTAGTCTTTTAGCAGAAAAAAGCCTTCTCGGTAACGGCGCCTTACTGGTGGAACCAGCTTCCGGAAGAGGTACGGGCCCTGCGGGACCTAGGGCAGTTCCGCAGGGCCTGTAAGACAGCCCTCTTCCGGCAGGCCTATAACAACTAACTGACATTGAGAATATCTTCTGGATGGAACTAAAAATGACATTGAGAACATCTTCTGGATGGAACTAGAAATGCATTTACAGACGGCTGGTTTTTATTCTTATTTTTATGTCTTATTAATTATGGTTTTAACTTTATTATGTAAATGTTTTTAAGCTGAATCTATGTGAATTATAATGTTGTAAGCCACCCTGAGCCACTTCGGTGGGAAGGGTGGGATATAAGTCTAAATATAAATAAATAAATAAATAAATAAATAAATAAATAAATAAATAAATAAATAAATAAATAAAATATTCTCAGATAAATGCTTGAACTTTTCCATCTTCTGGAAGTTTGGTGAGACAGTCTCCGATGCTGATTTTGCATTCTCTTCTACATGCTTTCAAATTAAATACCTACAAAATTGCAGCCCATGAATTTTGAAAGAAAATAATAATGAAGACCTTCCAAACTGTGACATTACTATTCCATGGCCCTGATGAATGTATGGCCTATTTTTGATGAATTCTTGTTTACACTTTTTTAGCTGAATTCTTGTTCTCTGATGCTCCTAAAGACTTTAGCAAGAATTACAAGCACTGAATCATTACATTCAGAAAAGCCATTTCTTAGAGGGGAGGAAAAAAACCCGCACCCAACAGCCTGCTGTGCCTCTCCTGCTGAGAACCAAATGCCCCAAATCCATAGTACTATTGTTTGCTATATTTCAATAACATAAGGAGGCGAAGAACTTGTAGGGATTACTCAATGAGATCTACTGAACTGTCAGATACCAGGGTAAGCAAACAATATTTCACAAAGAATTCCTAGCTTGCTGCAGCAATATGTGATCATCAGTTTGGGCTCTTGTACATGCTGAAAAGAATTGTCTACCACAAACTATACTGGACTTCATTCTATCAAGTTTGAAGCAGCAGACTTTAAAAAACAATATAGCAAGGAGAACTGAGGTCTTTGGATTGGTTCCAATAGAGTTTTTCTGCAAGCAGAAGGATTTCTGCCCATAAACCACAATTTTCATACCTTCCCCCAACGGCAGTCTGACCCACCCAGCCCCAATGTTATTCCCAAGGCACAGGGGACCTCCAGGAATAAGATATCAAGGGATTTTTCAGGACACTATGGGATGGGGAAGTGAGAAAGTGATGTTCCACGCACAGAAATCATCCCACCCATGGAAAACCTCAGGGGGATCCAAAACTTAGGTTAGGTAGGCTTTTGTGCTTTTTTGTTTTGCTTTTAGTTTTATTTGTTGAATTCTACAGCACATTTTTGGCATCCTGAGCCACCAGCCTCATGATAGAAGCTGCAATGGACTGTAGCATTAATGGCATTTCAGATGGTTCTCCTTTTATGGAAACCATTTGAGAGAGGTCCATAAGTGATGGTGTGGGAAAGGGAATGTTAGTATTGGAAAAACTGATTTTATTGATTTTATTGCTTTTTATTGATTGCATTGTATTTTAACTGAGTTTTTCTATTTTTGGAGTGGTTGTACTCTATGAGTTTTTATTTAGTTTTATTGTGCTGTAAATCACCTTGGGGATATTTTAGCTGAAAGGTAGCTTATTAATACATAAATAATAGCAATGACTGTAACATTGAAAAATGAAGAAATGGTTGGAGACGAGAATCTAGAAAAGAGGATAAGTATTTGGCTTTCTTTCTTTGTATAGTATTTTCAGAAGGCAGTGGGAATATAGCCAATAGGCATGAGCACAAACTGATTCATGAGCCAAAATGTGGCAAAAATTTGGCCTGGTTTGGAGCCCCCAAAATGATGTTTGGGGAAGGTGCTTTCCCTGAACATTTCCCAGACTTTTCCTGGTTTGTTTCAGCTATTCAGGCCATTTAAACCTAATCAGTGGCACAGGTCCGCAGCTCACCTATTAAGTTTAAATTGATGGCAGCTACTTCAGGTCTCTCTCTTGCTTCCTCCAGCTTGCCAGCTGTTTAAACATGGCTGCCAGCTGTTTAAACCTAACAGTGAGGTGAATCTGGCCATCAGTCATTTGGTTTAAATGGCTGCAAGCCATTAAACCGATCTGTTTCGCTTCCTCGCATTTCAAAAAGGGGAAGTGAAATGGAGTGCTGAAATGGCCATCAGTCATTGAAACCTAACAGCATTGTGAGTCTGTCCATAAGCCCTGCCAGTGTGTAGATTTAGATATCTACACAGGTAAGTCCTTTTGGCTGTTAGATATATATATATACAAGAGGAACTGTCCACGATACTCATGGGCGGGGTGTCATCTCTCATACATTCTCCCCAGGCACTGTGGAGCCGCAAGACCCAATTACTTTTGAAGGAAAGGGAAAAGAAAAGAAGCAAATGGAAAGAAATGGAAAAGGAGTGAGGGAAAGAAAGGGAGGATGCAAATAGATGGGAGAGAGGAATGAATTAAGCCCCCTGGCCCTCCCAAATTATTCCCACCCAGTCAAGCCATCAGCTTCCTCCCCACAGTTCCTTCATGTGACCTGGGTGTCACTTTCCATGGCCTCTGCTGCTGCCCACTCACTCTCTGTTTTACTAATTCCCTTGGCAAAGCAGATAAGTGAGGATGAGGGAGATCCGGGGAGGCGGAGTCCAGCCTCTTTCTCTTCCCATCCCATGACAGTAATGGCAGTGAGTCCTGTCTGGCTCCCAGTCACCATGCCTGCAGAGGCTTTTCCACTCACACCCACAGCAGCAATAGCAACGAGCCCTGTGTGGCTCCAGAGCAGCCGGCCCACCAAAGCTTCCCCCTTTCTCGATGACAGCAGCAATGGTGGTGAGCCCTGTGTGGTTCCCCTTTGCTGGCCCCCCCAAGGCTTGTCCCCCTCAACAGCAGCAGTGAGCCCTGCATGGCACCCAGCCTCCAGCTTCCCTCATAGCTAGGGTTGCCAAGTCCAATTTAAGAAATATCTGGGGACTTTGGGGGTGGAGCCAGGAGACATTGGGGTGGAGCCAAGATCAAGGCTATGACAAGCATAATTGAATTCCAAGGGAGTTCTGGCCATCACATTTAAAGGGACGGCACACCTTTTCAATGCCATCCTTCCATAGGAAATAATGATGGCTAGGGGCACCTTCTTTTGGGGCTCATAGAATTGGACCCCCTGGTCCAATCTTTTTGAAACTTGGGGGATATTTTGGGGAGAGCCACTACATGCTGTACTGAAAATTTGGTGCCTCTACCTCAAAACACAGCCCCCCCAGAGCCCCAGATACCCGCAGATGAATTCTTCATTATTTTCTATTTGAATAAATCTCCATAGGGAATAATAGAGTTCCCAGCAGACAATCCCCTCCCCTCCCCCCGCTTTCTGATGACCCTGAAGCGGGGGGGGGGAGTCTGCAAACCGAGGGATCCCCTGCCCCCACCTGGGGATTGGCAACCCTACTCACAGCTGCTGCGTTCAGTGATGGGGCCCTCACTGCCAGTGACGGCAAGGCCCCTCTTTGCTGGATCTGGGGAGAGATGGAGTGCCGCCTCCCCTCAGGCTGCCAGGTGAGGGGAGGAGGGTGCTGCTGCTGCCATTGCTTGGCACCTCCTTCCCTCACCTGCCTCTCTGGCCAGTCAAGTAAGCTGAGTGGTCTGAGCTCTTGGGGGAATTTAACTCTAAAGTTAAATTTAACTCTAAGTTAAATTTTAACTCTTGGGGGAATTTAAACGCCTCCATTTTTTTTAAAGTTTCAGATTTTTCTCCGAATGTGGGGAAACCCCCATGTGTGCAGAAACATCTGTTTAGCCTCCGCACTTCTCTGATGAATGGATTTAGATATAGATACAAAGTGGGGGAGTTTGCTATTAGATATATAGATTCCAAGCTGCAATGGGAGGAGAGAAACAGAAAGCTGATTTCTACTTCAAATGTTTACTCTTCTCTGTTCCTAAAGCTTAGAATCTCAGCTAAAGCAAAATTTAAAGTGCAGTGTTGGGGAGCAGGCTTAGGTGAAATGTGTAGTCATTTTGAAGATAACTGAAAGAATTCTGGGCACATTAGTTTAAAAAAACCTCTTGGGAGGGTTTCACACATTAATAAAACCATGAGAATGAAACTTAAAGAATCTTGCTTGTGTGATGTAAGGGGCATGGAAAGTACATCCTTTGACACCCCCCCCCCCCCAATAGGTCAATTACTGCTGAAAAGCAAGTGAGCTCCTTGACATTTTATCAAACAAGGGCTCATAGATTACATGCAGTTTACTTAGGGATTGGCAGATGGGTTAGAGGCAGGCCTCATTTTGGGCAGGAGTTCTCTGGAACAGAGCTCCGGAACCTTGAAATGTTATTGTGCTCTTTCTCCCCCCTCAAACCCCCCCCCCCCACTTGCTTCTGGACTCCATTGTTAAACCCCCTGTGAGAATTTTGCTCAACTGTAAGATCTGACAAACTTTCTAATATTTTTGCCCACAAAAAAAAATGGGAAAATGACCAAAACATTTAAAGCAGACGGATGAAAATCTTCATCATGCCACTGTGGCCACACTGGGGAAAGTAATCTAAAAAGTATGATGGGAGTAAGGTTTTATTATGACAATTCAAGAAGCATCACCTTTTGGTGTTGTCAGGGGTGTGCGGTATATGCAAATGAGTTGTGCTAATGAGCTCCTGCACCTCTTTTTCTACTAAATGACCCTTAGAGGGACTCTTTTGACAGGTGGTGACTTTAAAACACAAACAAGAAGAAAGGATAAGGCTTTGGTATATTTACTTAAAGGAAAAGTATCAGGTTCTCCATGTCAGAAGCAAGGCAGTATAGCTTTGTTGCATGGGAAATGTTCGTATACAACCAGCGTTCAGCGTTCATTCCTCTTAACAGAGTCTCTCCCAAAATTTTAGGGACCTACCCGCTGTTTCTCTGCACCATTTTCATTGCATCGTCATTTTCCTATGATGCCATCCTGATGGAGAAGCTTGACAGCTCCTCTGCGTTCAGATCTTTCATTAGATATAGTTTATTATAAATCATGCATTTTGAAGAATGTCCGAACATTCCGCACATTATTTTCTAGCTTTCCTCTAGCTTTTTCCTAGCTTTTCCATTGCCTTCATGATTGCCTTTATAAGTATCTGCCCTTTCTTCTCCATAATTAAACCCATTTTGCACATCTTTGTTTAAAATATTAAGGAAATGGTTGCTTAGGCAGGATATGAATTCATGCTATTTTTTTTTCCTGTCAGGTCACATCTGTCTTATGGTGACCCTGGTGGTGTTTTCAAGGCAAGAAATGTCTTTCTCCATGTTGTAACCCTGGCATTCCTTGGTTGTGTCCCATTCATACACTGGCCACGGTTGACCCTGCTTAACTTCTAAGATCTGACAAAATCAATTTAGCCTAGGCTATCCAAGTCCGGGCTGAAAGCTAATAAGGAATGTAAAATGATGGCGATGTGTAAGAGAAAACAGGGGAAGGGAAAATATTGTTACATTCTTTGGTTTTGCAAACGGGCTGCTGGATTTTATTTCCGATTCCTCCGTTATTACAGTTCCACGTAATCTTTGTCATGCAGGATTATGGCTGGATTGAATAGGGGTTTTATGTTCAACCTACTTGGGAGAAAGACAGGCAAAGGTATTCTTAATCGTTATTTTTTTCCGGAGGCATCTGCTGGTCCACTGTTGGAAATGAATGCTAGATTCGATGGGATTGTGGTATAATCTAGCACATCAACAGCCCTTATTTGCATAGCCCAGGTTAGCCCAATATCATCAGAACTCAGAAGCTAAACTGGGTTAGCCCTGGTTATTATTTGGATAGGAGACCACCAAGGAATCCCAGGGTCATGATGCAGAGGCAAGCAATGGCAAACATATGAACATATATGAACATATGAAGCTGCTGTCTACTGAATCAGACCCTCGGTCCATCAAAGTCAGTATTGTCTACTCAGACTGGCAGCGGCTCTCCAGGGTCTCAAGCTGAGGTTTTTCACACCTATTTGCCTGGACCCTTTTTTGGAGATGCTGGGGATTGAACCTGGGACCTTCTGCTTCCCAAGCAGATGCTCTACCACTGAGCCACCGTCCCTCCCCAGAACATACGAACATATGAAGCTGCCTTATACTGAATCAGACCTTTGGTCCATCAAAGTCAGTCTTGAACCTGGGACTTTCTGCTTCCCAAGCCTCTGAATGAATTTTGCCTTGAAATCCTTATGGGGTCACCATATGTCAGCTGTGACACGTATTTTTAAACCAAATTTGGAAACCACATATCTGATTCACATATCTGAAACCACATATCTGATTCACCAGTAGTCATTTATCTTCTCTCTCTGTTGGCCATAACAAGAAGAAGATGTGTACACCCGTGAAAACAGAAAAATGGCCAGAGACATTTTCGCATTGAAATCCATTGTGATTGCCATTGCACTCTTCACTATGGGCAGCCTTTTCCACTACTCCTCTATAGTATGATAATTTGATGACCTGGAAAACTGGCTAAGATTTTTCACTGATTTTACACCATCCACATGAAATCTAGAGTACTCTTTTTAAAGAATACAAAAAAATGTTGTCCAAGAGAGAGGATGCAAACTATTCCATGTAAGTAAACAGTAGCAATAGGAGTAGCGATATTATGTGTCTAGCAGGAATCAAAAGGAAGGCATGAAGTGAACAGTAGGACAGCCTAGAGAGGTTGAGTCCACAATACGTTTGTTGTATTCCTACACCCAAAGCAACAGCTTACAATAATGCAATGATAATATTTAATATGAAGAACTAGGAATGAACAGAAACCAAACCAAGAACCATGATTCGTGCATGAATCAGGTAGGGTTGCCAATCCTAAGGTGGGGGCAGGGGATCTTCCGGTTTGGAGGCCCTCCCCCTGCTTCAGGGTCATCAGAAAGCGGGGGGAGGGGAGGGAAATGTCTGCTGGGAACTCTGTTATTCCCTATGGAGATTTATTCCCATAGAAAATCATGGAGAATTGTTCCGCGGGTATCTGGGGCTCTGGGGGGGTTGTTTTGGGGGGTAGAGGCACCAAATTTTCAGTATAGCATCTAGTGCCTCTCCCCAAAGTACCTCCCAAGTTTCAAAAAGATTGGACCAGGGGGTCCAATTCTACTAGCCCCAAAAGAAGGTGCCCCTGTCCATTATTTTTTATGGAAGGAAGGAACTGAAAAGGTGTGCCGTCCCTTTAAATGTGATGGCCAGAACTCCCTTTGGAGTTCAATTATGCTTGTCACAGCCTTGATCTTGGCTCCTCCCCTAATGTCTCCTGGCTCCACCCCAAAGTCTCCTGGCTCCACCCTCAAAGTCCCCAGATATTTCTTGAATTGGACTTGGCAACCCTAGAATCAGGCCAGTTTGGGGTTCCTAATTTGAACCATGTCTCCCACAAACAGTCCCTGAACTTGCCGAGCCTCCCATGGAGGTTTAGAAAATTTGGGGATAGTTCCTGCCCACTTGGCTTCCCCAGGCCCCAAGTGGCTGCAGGGCACCTGAGGAAGCCCTTCCCTTGAAGCCCCAGCTAAGCCCACAGGGAGAAGTCCCCCCCCCCCCCCCAGGATTGGCTGCTTCACAGATTCTGCTGCACTGCCTGGTTTCAACCCAAGCTGAGCCTGTGGGATCAGGTCTCCCTGATCTTTCTTCACTTCCCCAACTACAGCAAATCCTGCAACCATCTATGTAGAGAAGCTGGATTAGATAAGTCATGAATCTAGAATTTGAAAGATGTGAATATGAAGGCCATTTCATTAGGTTCTTCAAACAGTATCAGGTTATTTCCCCTCACCTATAGATTTTCCAAAAGTGCAATACATTCTTAAAACTATGTCTGTTGCCAAAGAACCTGAAAACACATCAAAAAGAGCTTTCAAGAGTTGTAAATTCTTGTGGATCTGAGTTCATGTGGGAAGGCAGAAACAACTGTGTGGGGAAATGGAAGAACAGACTAATGAAAATGGTTTAACCTGAAGTACCTTTATGGTACCTGGGGTGCATAATCAAGGCAAGTTGTGATTGCAGTCCAAGGAGAGCAGGTTGTTATTTCACACACTATTATTTTGGACTCAAAGGAGCAATTGTGCAAGGTCTAAGAAGATCTTTTAAACAACAGCAGAGATAAGGAAAAGAAAAGACACCTTAAGGGTTTTTTTATTTTATTTTAAAAAGATGACGGTTTAAGGGTTTTTTTGTGTTCTAAAGTGCACAGTGAATGCAAACTCACTCACACCAGAAACTGTAAGTTCCTGTTGAATAAAATAAAAAGTAAATGGTCTATCCAGTTCACAAAGACTTATGCTGTGATCAGACAAGCTGTTTAATCCGATGTCATTGCTGTATTCCAGATTAAAAATGCAGATTCAGACACTGACATCTGTCTCCTGTTCCCCAGTTGTCAGCACCCTGTTCTCACCCATTTTGGAGTCAGAGTCATTTGACACTCAGGAAAGTCCAATCTTTATGGGTTGAACTGGTCTGACCACACATTCACTGATACTGAACTCTCTCTTGAGAAATCAAGCTGTTTGGGAAATCAGATTGCACACTTCCATCTGCTCACCCTTTTTAAAATTTGGTTAGCTGTGTATGCATAATTTAATTTATTTGATTTATTGGCTGCCCATCCCTGTGAACAGGGCTCAGGGAGACTTGCAACAATATATGCACAGTACTTGACTCAACTGTGCGACTGAACAACAGCATTTGATTGAAATTAAAACCAACATTAAAACCAAGTCCATATAAAAGCAGGATCCCATACAAGATGGCAGAAAAGTTACAGTTCCTGAGACTCCTGAGAGTATTTCAGGAAGTGGGGGAGAGTGTGAGAGTGCCAGACTGTATGCTGTGCCATTGCTGTCCTCAACCAAATGCCTGGCAGAACATCTCAGCCTTATATGCTCTGTGGAAAGGTGGTAATTTCTGCAGGGCATGGATGTTCTCTGGCAGAGAGTTCCACCAGGTGAAGGCCAGTTGAAAAAGCCCTGGTCGTTGTTGAGGACAGCTGGATCTCTCTCAGGCTGGGGCCCGCCAGGGAGTTCTTATTCCTTGAGCACAATGCTCTTCTGCAGGCATACCGAGAGAGGCAGTTCTGAAGGTGTTATGTATGTGGACTCAAGGGAAGACTTTGAGTGTTCCTGATGGGCTCATTGGGTTTGGCATGTTCTGCCCTGCCAAAGTGCCATGCCACCTGCTGGCTGCAGCCCCAGCAATCCCCTTTCTTTCCAGCTGGCTCTCTTCTGGGAGGAGAAAGAAGGCCTGGCTTGGTTGGCCCAAACCAACTGATCTCTTCACCTCTCTTCTACTCCACATCTCCCCCCCGCCCAGTGGTGGCCCAAAGCCACTTCCAGCCTTCCCTCCTTCTCTTTATTCTCACAACAACTGTGTGCGGAGGTTGGGGGTGGGATGAGTATACAGCATTGACCTCAACTGACCACGGGCTTGGTGGTTTCAAATAAGGCACTCCAGGGGCAGCTGCTTTTCCAGCAGCTCTCCTACTTTGGGTCATAGCAGTGGTGGGCATGCTCCATTAGGATATGGAGGAAAGGCTAGTCGCACAGTTTAGGATGTGTGTGAAGAGCAGGCAGTGGCAGCACTCCCCAAAGTCTCAAAACTTCTCCTCATTCCCTTTGGGGTAAGCGCTTTGTGCATCATCTGAATGGGAGGAAAGGCTAGTAGCCTGGCAGTTTGGGGGGGTGGGGGGGGAGACAAAGAGCAGGTCGTGCTCCCTGGGGCAGAAATTGTTCAGAACTTTAGGGGACATTATATTACATATCAGTGTCACTCATCAAATATGGGTTTCTATGCCTTCTCCCCCCCCCCCCAAACACTGCAGAAAACCTTGATCTTGAGTGAGTCTGCCAGTTTTTTTAAAAAAAGTTAGTAATGATCAAAACAACTGGAACCGGTGTAATCAATGGAAATAACAGAAAAACCACCGGAAGCAATTAAATTTACATGGAAACGTGTAAAAATATGTTTTAGTGCAAGCTTAAATGAAACGTAAAACAAAACAAAACTAAGGAACACTGACCTTTCAGCATATGAATTTTCCCACACAGACTTTCAGTAGCCCTGTAAATCGGCTTCCTTCGAGTAGACTCAATGGTAGGTCAGTGCTTTTTTCCTCAGTGCCCAACTCCTAAAAATGCAGAGAGAGAAAGGAAGGAACTGCTTATGAAAGGACGTCTCACGGTTTCGATCACTTCGTCAGCCTCCTTCTCCCGATGTTACACAGAGCTATTATTAATAACATAACATAAATATATATCCAAATCTAATCTCCCTTAATACAGAATTGTTGATGCAAACTCACCCTCAGCTCAATTTTTTCAACATGGCTCTACACATGCTCTCATCAGCTGCTGTCGGCTCTCGCCATTCACAATCTGTGTCACTCATTAAACCACCAAGAGAAACATATGTTTAAAGAGATACAGTTCCCACAACAAAAAATGGAAAAAACTCCAACAAAATAGACAGCATGTGATTCTTAAACCTTTCAACCTGACCGTGCTAACGGTTCACATTCTAATTATCATTTTAATTTGACAGATAGTGTTTATTATCTTTAAAACCAGGCGGAACTCCCACTCTCATTAGCCAAACTAAAGAAGCAAAAACTACAGAAACAAAAAAACCCAGATTCACTAGACCAATAGTATCTGACTCCCATTCATCTCTCTCTCGGCTTGGCTTCGCGAACAAAGATTTAAGAAGGGTGCAATAGTCCACGTCTGCTGCAGGCTTGCTGGTGGCTGACAAGACCAATGCGGGACAGGCAGGTCCGGCCACAGTGGCTGCAGGGAAAAGTCTGATTTAGGGTTGGTGCTGTAGCAGTGCGATTCTTCCTCAATCTCCTTTTGTCCTCAAGACCAGCTAAGTGTGCGTTCTCAAAAGAAGAGACAGCCTGGTGGATGGTGTGCCTCCATGCTTTGCGATCTGAGGCTAGGTCAGACCACTGGTGATGGTTGATGCGACAGGTGCCAAGGGATTTCTTCAAGGAGTCCTTGTACCTCTTCTTTGGTGCCCCTCTATTTCGATGGCCGGTGGAGCGTTCGCCATACAGGGCAATCTTGGGAAGGCGGTGGTTTTCCATCCTAGAAATATGCCCTGCCCAGCGCAGCTGCGTCTTCAACAGCAGTGCCTCGATGCTGGTAACCTCCGCCCGCTTGAGAACTTCAGTGTTGGTCACAAAGTCACTCCAGTGGATGTTGAGGATGGTGCGAAGGCAGCGCTGATGAAAGCGCTCGAGGAGTCGCAGGTGATGGTGAAAAGATACTATTGCAGCAAGAAAGTCTGTGGATATTCCAATTTCAGACTATGGCGCCTGGTGGTATGAATTTGGCAATCGACTTTTCACCATTTCTATGAATGGGAGTCAGCCACTATTGGTCCAGTGAATCTGGGTTTCTTGTTTCTGTGGTTTTTGCTTCTTTAGTTTGGCTGTAGCCAAGCTGGTTATTTATAAAAACTCAGCGTTATTATAATGAGAGTGGGAGTTAGGAGCCAGGCACCGAGGAAAAAAGCGTTGACCCACAACTGAGTCTACTCGAAGGAAGCCGATTTACAGGGCTACTGAAAGACTGTGTGGGAAAATTCATATTTATTTATTTGTTTGTTTGTTTATGTTATAGTTGTATCCTGCCCATTCCAGACAGACTCAAGGTGGCTAACAGCATAAAATAAACAGTAAACAAAACAATATTAAAACAATAAAACAATCAGACAAATAACAATGGTGCTACTTTGAAAGGTCAGTGTTCCTTAGTTTTGTTTTGTTTAAGTTTCATTTAAGCTTGCACTAAAACGTATTTATACACGTTTCCGTGTAAATTTCATTGCTTCCGGTGGTTTTTCTGTTATTTCCATTTTTTTAAAAAAAAAAAAAGTTGGCTGGCTAGCTGCTGTGTCCAATACTTTGGTCACCTCACAGTTGCTAGAACTTCCAAGTAAAGTCATCCCTGGCCGCCAGAAGGGAATGGTGATTGGGGAGGGAGCAACAGTGGGAGGGCTTCTAGTGTCCTGGCCCCACTGATGGACCTCCTGATGGCACCTGGATTTCATGGCCATTGTGTGACACAGTGTTGGACTGGATGGGCCAATGGCCTGATCCAGCATGGCGTCTCTGATGTTCTTATGTCTGGGGCAGTGATGCTCTGTATTCTTAGTGCTTGGGAGGGGCAACAGTGAGAGGGCTTCCAGTGTCCTGGCCCCACTGATGGACCTCCTGATGGCACCTGGATTTCATGGCCATTGTGTGACACAGTGTTGGACTGGATGGGCCAATGGCCTGATCCAGCATGGCGTCTCTGATGTTCTTATGTCTGGGGCAGTGATGCTCTGTATTCTTAGTGCTTGGGAGGGGCAACAGTGAGAGGGCTTCCAGTGTCCTGGCCCCACTGATGGACCTCCTGATGGCACCTGGATTTCATGGCCATTGTGTGACACAGTGTTGGACTGGATGGGCCAATGGCCTGATCCAGCATGGCGTCTCTGATGTTCTTATGTCTGGGGCAGTGATGCTCTGTATTCTTAGTGCTTGGGAGGGGCAACAGTGAGAGGGCTTCTAGTGTCCTGGCCCCACTGATGGACCTCCTGATGGCACCTGGGTTTTTTTTTTTTTGGCTTCTGTGTGACACAGAGTGTTGGACTGGATAGGCCATTGGCCTGATCCAGCATGGCTTCTCTTATGTTCTTATGAATGGGGATGAGTGGGTTGCCAGAACTGGGTTGGGAAACTCCTGGAGATTTGGGGATTATGGTTGTCAGGTCCCCCCTGGCCCCTGGCACAGGGTGGAGTAGGGTTGCCAGATCCAGTTTGGGAACTGATCTCTGTAGTCTGAAAATAAGCTGTTAGTTTTGGAAGATCCTCAGGCTTACCCGGAGGCTGGCATCCCCAGCCCCCACTCAATCCTGCATTCCCTCTTTCAGTTGTTTAGGAACTGTTTAATGAAACGGTGAGGTCTAGATCAGTTGTTTTGGTCATCTCAGAAGGGGATGTGCCAGTTGGCTGTTGTTTTCCTTTCTCAATCCAACATCTCTTTGCTTCATACGTTTTCATTGACATTTCGCTCAAAGATGCTGTTTTGATTTATTTGAATGCACTGTGTATGCTTCTAGAAGTCTGATGGGAAATAAGTGCGTGTTAAGAGTATTTTGGATGATCTGATCTATGTTTGCTCAGTGCCTTTAAACTGACCAGCTAAAATGGACAAGAGCTGTGTACAGGATGTAAGTAGAAAGCAAGAATCAATGCTTAGTGGGAGACTTCAGTGGGGTACAATGCCATTGAGTCCACCTTCCAAAGCATCATTTCCTCCCTCAAGGGAACTGATCTCTGACTTCCCCAGCTTTGCTGCATCTGTACAAGCCAACCAGCTGTTCTGGTACCAGCCATTCTTGCACTTCTTCTTCTTTCTCTGAATTTCTCTGGTTGCATTTCTGAGTTGTGGGTGATGCCATCTGATTTGTGGTGATGGTATCTGAATTGCTGGTAGTGTTTCATGGTGGTATCAGCTTTGTTCTATTGCGTTGTATGCCTCTGAGATCCCTCCCTTATTTCTCTAGAGAGCTTGGGCTAATTAAAAAAAACAACAACATTGTTCCCTGCAGTGTACACTCTTGACATGTGGTGGTCAATGATACTGTTAAGTGTAGTCTGGAATAAACAAGTTTATTTGGTTTGGTTCAGCAGAGCTATAAGTTTCAGGTTTGGTGTTCTTCGTTTTTCCTACATTTTTTCTGTTTTTGTTTTTAAAATAGGTGTGTGTGTGTATGGGGGGGGGGGGGTGATAGTATGTAGCTTCGCCAAGGGCACCAAAAAGCCTAACACTGGCCCTGTCTACAAGCACTGGTTATTTGTTTATATATCTCCTTGCTTATAAGACCCTCCCTCTGTCTCCTAAATGAGTCTTTTTTATTATTTCTCAAGTCTTTAGAGAGCTGTTTATGGACCCACCATGGATTCTTTAGGCTCCTCCCATTTTTTCCCTTCTCATTGGAATAATTTGTGATTGTGCTTTCAATATTTCACTTTTTAGGAATTCCCACCCCTCTTGAACTTCCTTCTCCTTAAGTATTTCCAACCCTGAGATTTTACTCTGCATCATTCTGAGGCTGTCGACATTTGCTTTCTTGAAGTCCAACCTATATGTCTATGTACATCTTTTTCCTTCCCCAAGACAGTAAATTCCAAAACCACATTGTCACTAGTACTACTACCTAGGGTGCCCACTACTTCCACCTCATCAACCAGTTCTTCCCTGTTGGTCAGAATCAAGTCCAAGGTAGCATTAACTGGATTTCTTAATAGAATATTGGGACAGTTATTTGTACATTCCTACAGTAGAATCAGTCAATAGAATGTATTTTCACTGGATGCTCTTCAGTATAATTGTATGACTGCTCCTTGGTTCTCTCTTTTATGGATTACTCTTTCTTTTTTAAAACATTTGTTTATTATATCCTCACTAAGGCCGCATTATTTGAGGTGATAGATTTCAGTGTTCTTTATTGTAAACTGAACATCTGTTAATAAAAATCTGATTAATTAAAAAAAAACCCTCCAAGATAGCAGATCCCCTTGTTTCTTTCTCCACTTTCAGGAAAATGAAATTATCAGAGACGCAAGTCAGGAATTTGCTTGGCCTTTTATTTTTAGGAGAATTGGACTTCCAACAGATGTCTGAGTAATTGAAATCTCCCATGACCACTGTGTCTCTTCTTTTTGAGAACATTCTGTTGTAAAAGTATCTCATCCAAGTCCTCTGTCTGGCTTGGTAGTCTATAGCAGACCTCCACCATAATATCACTGTTATTTCATACTCCTTTTATTTTTACCCAGGGACTCTCATCTGAACCTCCATGTTCAAATTCATGAATTTCCTCACAAGTATATACTTCCTTCACGTATAATGCTATGCCTCCACCCTTCCTTATTTGTCTGTCCCTTTTAAATATACTGTACTCCTCAATCCTAATATTCCAATTGTGAGTGTTATTCCACCAAATTTCAGTAATGCCTATTAGGTCATAGTCCCCTTACTGTATTAGGATGCCTAGTTCCTCCTGCTTGTTTCCCATACTCTGTGCATTAGTGTAGAGACATCAGGATTCACGTTTTATGCACCCTGAGGTTTTTGTTTCCTTACATACCTGCAAGTTAATGTTACCTAGCACAAAACTAACGTTACCCCACAAAACTTTAGCAGTCTTATTTCTAGTTTTTGGCATCATATTTTCTCGCTCCCCCATACAATTTAGTTTAAAGCCCTCCTTATTAGATTAGCAAAGCTTTTACCAAACACATTTCTTTCTTGCCTTCATGAGGCACAAATGATCTTCCAATAGAAGAGCTTCATCTCGAAAGCATAATCCATGGTCCAAAAATCCAAACTTTTCCTGATGATACTATCTAAGTAGCCAGTCATTTATTTGCAGTATTTTTCTTTCCCGTTCTAAGCCATGGCCTTCGACAGGAAGAACTGATAAAAACACAACCTGCACTCCCAGCTCCTTCACCTTCTGACCCAGGACCCAAAGCCCTGTAGTCCCTTTTAATGCATTCCAGGCTGTGCCAGGCAGTATCATTTGTTCCCTCATGGATTAGCAAGAAAGGATAATAATCCAAGAGTTTGATTCGTCTTCCCACCCTTTGTGTCACATCTTGGATGTGTGCACCTGGTAGACAGCATACCTGTCAAGATGACAAGTCTCAGATGACAGAGGGGCTCTACCCCTCTGAGCAGGGAATCCCCAATTACCAGCACACACCTCTTCCTATATTGGTGCTGTGTACAGATAACCCTGTACATTATTTTTGCAAACCACTCAATGCACAGCAGCCAAGAAGGTCAGAGCGCCTGCTCCGGCTGCAACGCCACTGAGGATGTTCTCCGCAGCTGAGAACGAAACGTCTGGAAGGAAAACTTTCTCCAGTAGAACACGGCACTTGAGCCCGAAAGATTCTACAAACCCTAACTAAGTAAAAAGTCTGCCGTGAAGACGTTATGAAAGTAATATTCACCCCTTGAGTCTTCTCATCCACTACCCCTACATAAATTTTGATGAGAAAATTAAAACCCATGCAAAATCAAGCCTTATCCTAAATGCACAATAATTATTTTTGTCTCACTTTTTATTCAGGAAAATAGATATCACAATGTGGCAATAAATTCCCTGTGTAATGACCATATAGCAATCTTTTCACAGTAACTGGACAATTAAATGGAAATGTAGTTCAGGAAAACCTAGGGGAGAACTGTAAGGCAGTTGTCAGCACTGTGTTCCTTCAGGAACAAATAAACTTTTTCTTACTTTAGGATAGAACTCTGGATTCTTTCTTTAGGGGAATAAACAATCTCATGGTGTTTTGCTCTTCTTTCAATAACAGATGATCAAATATTTCTTGTGAAATGTAAATAGTATTTGTTCATTAGTAGGGGTTTGCTGACCATGTGGTTCAGGTGGAAAGTCTCATATGGATTATTCTTTACAAGAAATGTCTCCAGACTCCTTGTGCATCTGAATTTTCAGTGCACCTTAGCTTCATTGCTCTATAGTCTGTATTCAAATGTTTATGCTGCATGAGGATTCTAGGAGGAGTGCAAAGATTGCAACACTATCAATTGAGAATATTTTTAAGTAGCAGCATTTCACCATTATTATATTTTCCTCGGATCAGATGGTCTTAAAGGGAATTATAGACAGCTATTAATAACGTACCAATGATGTATTTTGGGATGGAAATACATTAATAAACTTTGGAGAGCTGCAAATGAAGGCATCTTTTCTCTGTTTTAAAAAAAACCCCTTAAATCCCTGAAGCAAGGCAAATCAGATACATCGGTTTTGTTCATTTTTAAAAGGCAAATCAGTTGTCTTGCTTGGCGTTGGGTTTGTGCTTCTGCTAGATAAAAAAACTAAACTACAAAGAAAATCTGCACAGTGCGGAAATTGAATCTGTAAAAGAAGAACTGCATTTCACTTTCTCTGGATAGTCTCTGGGGATTCTTGAAAATATACTTTCCTTGTAGTGCAGGGAACAGTATCACACTTGGGCTACTGGCAGTGCCTGAGATACTTTCCAATTTAGGCCACTCTGTTTTACATCTGATACTTGTCATGGAATTGGGGCTGGATTGAGCCTCAGTCCCCTGCTAAACATGTTACTTTAATTTATATAGTAAATTAGCTTCTATAATTAAACCTTTGGTTCTGGTTCTGTTTCCCAGGAGGCAGCAGAACTCTGCTGGTGCTGTGTACAGATAACCCTGTACATTATTTTTGCAAACCACTAAGTAAAAAGTCTGCCATGAAAACGTTATGAAAGTAATATTCACCCCAGAGTTAGAAACGACTGGTGCTTGCACAGGGGGCTAACTTTACCTTTTTTATCTGAACCTAGCTTCCTGGGGATCTCTTAGTCGAGCTTGACTCTATGAGTCACCCTGAGTCACCTGACTTTCTTTTGACCTTTCTGACCCCAGAGATAGAAAGAATGGGCTGAGCTTTGTCATGCACAACTGAGATTTATGTCAAATGCTCATCATAGAGCTGATTGACAGTTGCATTGCCTCCTATGGATGGAAAAAGATACTTAATGTCTGAATTTAGTCTGTTCATGGTTGTTCTGGCCCCACACCCTCTTTTCTGGGTCTCGACAAGAGCATCCAAGGTTATCCTTTATAGAACTGCTGTGCTCCAAGTTTAAGTATTGAATTTTGAATTAACGTTATATGCTGTATACTACCGTTTTGTATGTTTTAAATTTGGTTTTGAAGTAAAATATATAAAAAGTATTTTGAAACAACTCTGTTTCTCTCGCTCAAAGCAATTGGGAAGCCAGTTTCTCTCCCTCCCCAGTGAACACGGAAGGTTCCTACCCTCCTTATTTCCCCAACAATACTTAAAGAAGAAGATATTTCCAGGCTGCACCTTTAAGATCAATCTATTGAATGAATGGTTGACCAGCATCATCGTAATGCTATCAATTTCTTTGATCCGTTCTGGTATTCTCAAATTGGTGAATTCTGGAGCAAGTACAGAATACAAAATGGTATGTGGTAATGAGGCAGATATCTTCCCTGCATTGCCCAATCCAAGACCCCCCCCCCCAATGTTTTATTCCATTCTGGAGGAAGCAATGGAGCAGAGTTGCTGTCAGTGCAGGGTTCATTGAGACTCCAAAATAATAGAACTCTTTCTTTTGGAAATAAGTTTCATTTATTGGATAAACAATGTTACTACTGCAGAAGGTCTTTGAGAGTGATAACATACATGGAAAAGGCACTAGCATTTATGGGGGCACATCAAAGACAGGGGGCTTTAAATCATTCTCAAAACAAAGTTGCTTTCTCTCTCGGAGGTGTTTGATTCACACGCTGGCTATCTCTCTCCCTGAGCCATTCACACTCCCCCTTTCGGCCGATGTCCTTGCGGCGCCTGGGAAGCGGCGGTGCCTCTCTCTGGTCTTCCCGCCATTTATGGCCTCTGGCGCCCCGCTCTTCCCTCCCCCTGTTTGGCATACCTAACATTCTATCAAAGTGCAATAGGGTTAGTTCTAAGCAAATAAACAGTATAGGCAATGTGGTTAGGATCAATAGGATGCAATTGAACGCAAGCTGACAGTTGCCAGCTGGAAAAAGCAGCAGAAACAAAATGGAAGGCGAGGGGAATCAGCATCTTGTGGCACTCTAGGAATTTTCCATATTTCCAAACTCCTGCTCCTTAAAAGTCAGTAAGCTGCTTCAAGTCCTTGCTGCCAAATACAGAGAAGGACCAGAAAATGGAGGGTGGTGGTGGTGGTGGTGAAATGAACTTATAGCTTCCCATCTGTGCAGATTCCAGGAAAACCTTTAATACTGGCGGTAGGGAAATGAGTTGTCTGTTCAGGAAACAAAATAGAGGAGGCATGCGATTGTGCAACTGTTCAGAAGTCAAAGCTAGTCCTTGGCAAGTCTTGTCAAAGTTCCGACAAAAGGTGTTTTGGAAGCAGTCTGAGTAACTTTCCTGAGATGGGGTGGCCAATTATATGAATGAAGAATTTCTTAGTGAGAGAAATGCTAGCATGGTCTTCAATTCTTTGTAAGGCTTGAGTGCTATGATGGCCAGTCAGTTTGTACTAAAGTGCTCTTGATTAATTACATTGAGATCCTGATTATGGTCTGAGTGTTAGGTGAAGGGAGAGATTTGTATCTCTTTGAGGTTGTTGTCATTTCTTCTGAAAGTGATGAAATTATGCAAAATTATACCCAACCTGCCCCTTCTTTATTGACTCTTCACCTTTCTACTGTAGATGGTCTCGCACTTGCTTTTTGGACCTCTTCTGATGGACAGAGAAGATCTCGTCATTGTAATCAAGGCAGAGGTCAAGAGAGAAACAGTAACAGAATGAAGGCTTGGTAGCGATTCTTGGAAATGTGAAACAGACTAAACTGAGATTCAGCTAGGAAATTTGGAGTCCTATCTTACTGTTCCTAATAAATATAGCATTCTGAACCTAAGACACTGCAAAACAGGGCCACATACTGAAAGCTACATTCTGGTTAGGATAACACCAGTAGACCACAAGAGGTCAGTTTGCATCTGTAAACAATTTGTAGTAATAAAGTTTTTTTCTTCTTCTGTTACTCTACAGAAATTACTCTTTTATGCAACTTAGAAATGTTTCCTCTTTCTGTGTTGGTGAAATTTTTCAGTCAGGGGACATTGGCCACACGTGCCCTAAAAATGGATGTTAGCTTTAATGAGTTCTGAAAGGGGACCAAGATGTACTAATGATGGAGAAGGTTAGAAAGGCAAGAAGTCACTGTCTTGAAACCCGACAAGTCATGAAGCAAGGCAGAACTGGTAATGAAAGAGGGATACAAAGAAATGGCAACTCACACTACTCTGTACTCTTTTTAAGACATAATTTAATCTCTGTCTTTGCAAACAATAAAAAAATCAGTGTGTCCCCCCCTCTCTCTTTTGTTCCTCAAGAACCTCTGCTATAATATTCAAAACACATCCAATAGCAGTGCCAGTAATACCCACTATACTCTTACCAAGCTTAATTTCTTTTCTGGGGATGAGCAGAACTGAAAGAAAATCTTGTTTTCTTTAGCAGAAGTTTGTATCTCATAACGCTTTTATCTCTTGCTATAGTACTGGATTTACCCATGGAGTTACATACGAAAACATGAATGAACTAAGTAAAGAATCACCCCATTGCTTTCATATAACATCTTCCCACAGTGCCATTGACATTTTAATGCAGCCATCACTTCTCTGCTGTCCTCAGTAGATCGTCTCTTATTCCTGAATAAACTGCATTTTGGTGGCAAGCCATGCCTTGTGCTTTGCCCAATAAATCACTATCTTGTTTTAATTATAGAATATATGCTCTTCCAGTCTGGTATTATTCAAGTGCTTATTCACAATCAGAAGCAATTTAGAACAATTATGATAGCATTTCTATGGAGAATGATGACCTTTTAAATATAATTTCATGATGGGGAAGAAGGATTTACATCCTTCCAGTTCTATAGAATGTGGCTTCTTCATTCTCATACATTCTGTGCATAGTGGCATTTCAGCTAATGTGAAAATGGTATTTGTGCTGCCAGGAGATCCAGTCATTTCAAGCTTCTTCAGCTAGTAAGGATTATTCTTTTCCCTTCCTTCTTCCATCAATTTAGTTCCCTTTTGTCCTCATATTAAAAATGCAGGGTCTTCATTATGCTTCTGGGAGGAGGATAATATTAGATTAATGCAAAGCCTTGCAAAGTTGTTTTGGGGGGTGGGGCATTGTTAGTATTGTTATTATTAATAGCACAAGCTTCCAACGTTTTTATGCTTTGCCAACCTGAAAGTTAGCAGAATGTGTAATTCAGTTTTGCCCCCTCTCTTCTTCACATTATGGCTGTTTATCTTTAAGAAGCATGGGAATTTGAAACTTAAGGCCAAATCTCGTGCAGTTGCTGATGCCTAGCAGTACTGCCAGTTTGATTTAAGAAGACAAATGGTTGAATTTTGGCTCATCCTCACTTAATCCCCTTCTTATTAAGCCATGTGGTTTTGTCCATTCAGGTCCCATGAATCCCAAGGTATTTTTTTTTTCATTTTTTGTCACAAAGGCAAACCCTCCTCCCTTTTAACCAGCAGAAAAGTTGGTTGGGTCCAGTTAGGGATGGGCAGGAACCAGCCGATGAATCAAAGTTTATCGCAAATTTTTGGCCTGTTCAGAGTTTGCAAACTGGAGTTTGTGAAATGAAGAACCAGGACAAACTAGCATGAATTTTGGCACAATTCATGATATTTGTAATGGCTCATGAAGACAGTTTCTGTTCTTGTGACAGTTTCTGCTCCTCACAAGAAACAGCTATGATGCTTGACTGTTTGGTATAAAGGGCTTTGAGCCATTTAAAGCCTGCTTTCTGTTTCCCCTAGTTTTCAGCTTCCTGTGGCTCAAAGCTATTTAAACCACCGCTGCTTTCTGTTTCCTGTGGCTATCCGCCAGGAGCAAAAAACAGGAGTTTAAATGTCCCTGCTCCCCAGAAAAAGCCACAGGGGGTAGAAAGGAGAGTTTAAATGGCTCTCAGCCATGTGGAGCACTACGAAGGTTTAAATGGAAGGGATGAAGTGCTTTCCCAGGAAATAGATGGAAAATGGCTGCAGCGTTCTGAAAAAGGAGATTAATTACAGAAATCCTGGAAAACGGTGAATTGTAATGAAACAAGGCACCATCAGGCTACTGCACCTAAAAATAAATAAGACTGTCCCAGAAGAAGGATCACACGGATCCAAAACAAGAACGGACGGTTTTGTATCATTGTTGGACTGTACTGAATATTAACATAAGAACATAAGAAAAGCCATGTTGGATCAGGCCAACAGCCCATCCAGTCCAACACTCTGTATCACACAGTGGCCAATAATTTATATATATATATATATATATATATATATATATATATATATATATATATATCCACACACACACACACACACTGTGGCTAATAGCCACTGATGGACCTCTGCTCCATATTTTTATCTAACCCCCTCTTGAAGCTGGCTATGCCTGTAGCCGCCGCCACCTCCTGTGGCAGTGAATTCCACATGTTAATCACCTTTTGCTCATCTTATGGACAGGAGTGAAGTTGTGTGCGTCAGGTGGTATTTCTGTCACTGGCATTTGTATTGTTGTTACTGTAATGCATTGTTGCACTGGGAATCATCGTAATTATATTTTGACATTGTTTTGTTACACAGAGTGTATTTTTCTTGTTATTTCCTGGTTGTAAAAACTCCGTGATCCTGGCATTGTTTGAAGTTCCTGAGGAAAGGCATGTTATCCTGAGGGTCCTATTCTGCTTTTTGACTGAAGCCAGATCTGCGCTCCAATGTATGTTCCCGGGGGGTGGGGGGCATGCAAGTCTATTGGCATTTGTTTTTCCCCGTTCATCCAATGGACCATCTAGCTGCCCTGGGTGTTTCCAATGGGCATTCCTAGCACTCCTATTGTGGCACCGGGGCAAGGCAACCCCCCCGGGGGGGGGGACTTCACTTGGGGGGGGGGTGCTCCGCTGATGGCTCCCAGGGGTGCCAGGGAGCTCAGCCACTCCTGTCAGTAAGGTCCATCTTGGACGAGTTCCCCCCCTTCCAGCCCTTTGTCAGCTCCCTCCCTTCCCCCAGCCAGAGAGAGTGTGCACAGGAGAGACTACTAAGAGCAGGAGGGTTGAGGATTGCACCTGGGAGGAAGGGTGTGACAGTGGGGAGAGGAGAGAGAAAGTGACGGTGGTAGAGAAAGAGAGGGAAGCAATAGCAAGGACAACAGCTGGAATGGGAGCTGTGACCAGGCAAGCTGGCCACAGTGGGGAAGAAGCAACCAAGTCCCACTTCCCCCCTTCCATATCTCCCTGGCCTCACCACCACATGTTTGCTATCTGAGTGCCTGGTTGCGCCAACCTGTATTGCTGGGAGGGCCAATCTTCACTTGGGCATCACACCTGGGCGTCTCCCCTTTACTGTTTGACACCTGCTCCCCCTAGACAGAGAACCGCTGTTTCTGACATGTTCTCCTGACTCCCCCCCCCCCGATATGCACAGCCAAGCCGCCTCCTTGCACTCCTCCTTCTCTAGCTGGCACGGACACACATAAACACGCATGTCCAGCTTGCTAAGCTCCTCTGACACTTCAATCATGCCTGCAGCCCAACGGCAGCCTTCCTAGTGGCAGTAGTGGCTGCAGAGCTGTAAATGTGTGGTCCACCGCAGTCTGCCCCCTAGGCAGGTGGCTCCCGTGGCCATGACCATTTTCCAGGCCCATGCAAGTACACCGCTGGAAGGGCAACCTGCCATCTGCTGGAGGCCCTCATAAGTGGGGAGCCAGGCTAGCTGCTACCATCCTCTCCCTCCCCCCTTGATGGCCACAGTGTTCTATGTGATGACTTCTGGGCCCCTACCACTGCACTTTGCCCCTCCACTAACCCTGCCTGGCCACTTCTTATGGGTCCACAAAATCAGTAGACTCACAGCAGTGGGTCGTGCCAACCCCAGCATTGCTGCCCCCATGGCACAAAGGCGTTTGGGACAGCACACGATGTGGAGCACCCTCAGGGACAACGCAGCTCCCATGTGTCATCCAATGTGCACACATGGACTCAGGCGCACAACTTCAGGCAGAAGGCCCATGTGGGTTGCATTGTGCTTTATTGGTATGGTCACGTTGGCTGTGGGTGGCCATGGCCATGAGAGGGGACTCTGGAGCCCGAAGGTGGCCTGGCACCTGTACCTTCAGTGGTCACCGCCGCTGCTGCCTGAGAATCCATGTTGTTATTGCCTCCTGGAATTCCTGACCCTCCGCCTGGTGTCTGTTGTGGCCTCTCTGTGGCAGGGCATCCAACAGTTGCACTGGGATGGTTGCCACCTCCCCTTTCTGGAGGATGAGTGCATGCCCTTGCTCCTCGCAAATGTTGTGCATGATCATGCAGGCAATGATGACTGGGGGGAAGCTGTCCTCATGCACCTCCAGTTGGACTGTGAGGCATCAGCAACATGCCTTCAGTCTCCCAAATGCATGCACAACCACATTCCTAGCCCTGTTGTGCATCTTGTTATTGATGGCCTCTTGCTGGTTCTGCAGACTTTTGTAGGGAGTCATCAGCCACCTTCTGTTTGGGTATGCCACATCAGTCACTGGGGGAGGGGGGCTAGACAGCCTCGATGTTGATCTTTGATTGCCACTCACAAACAGCTCCACATCCATGGCCCTACACAGGTGGGTGTGCCTGAACACATGTGCATTGTGGTCCTTTCCAGGGCAAACCACATTCACATATATGAATTGACCCTCATGGTCCGTGGCACCCCGTAGGATCACTGAATGGAAACCTTGTCTGTTCCTGAATCTTACCTCATGGGTGGGGTGGTGGTAGGGTGTGGGGTGCTGGACGGTGAGGTGGCATCCATTGAAGGCAGCCACACAATGAAGATAGCCCAGCGCTACAAACCTGTCCATGACATGTCAATGCACACAAGTGCAGCTGTGGGTCAGGTGGGTGGACCATAGATCTGCGCCCCTCTGGCCTGCCTCAGGTGGTGCTGACCCATTGATCACTTTGACAGGTACTGGATTTTATTGGAGAGTAAATTCTTTGTGACAGAGTAGGGTTGTATTCTATTTAGCTTCATCACATAACTAAAGTTTAGGCTCTTGTTTCAGAATAAGCACATGATGCCTAAGTCTATATGTTGTGATGGTAATCGGGAAAAAAGCCCACAGAAAAAACCCCACTGACATAAATGCTCACAGGAAAAAACCACCCATGGAAACATGCCCACATGGAAATAAACCCACATGGAAACATGCCCACAAGGAAAAAAGTCCATATTGAAAGAAGCCCCCGTGGAAAAAGCCCCCACGGAAAAATATGTAAAGCACCATAGATGTTTATAATTGTGGATAACCATTAATAATATTTTGTTGTTATTTTAGGATTAAAATAAGTCAAATTCACATGCAACAAAAAGTGACCATTTTGCTATTCTTTTGTGGGAACTTGGGAGAAAAGGTGTCTAGATCATTTTAGACTCTGTGATCTCTCCCCTGAGTCCCTAGCAGTGATGGAACTGAGGGATGCGAAAGAACTTCTGCGCCTGAGGTTGGTTGAGCTGGAACTGAGATCTGCTAGAGCTAGTCTTTCTGCGCACATTTTCTTGGGGAAGCAAGCCGAAGTACTGTCCCCAGCCAGGTATCTTTTCAACATCACTATCCCAAAACATCGGATAGCTTTCTCAAAAGCACGACTCAACGCACTTTTCTCTTCGGTGCTTTTGGGACGTTACGCTGGGTACCCATATCTGGAAAGATTGTGCCCCTGTAATTGCAATGAGGTCGAAACAACTCTCCACATCGTTTTGCGGTGCCCTAATTACAATGACTTGAGGGCAAGATTAATCTCTCCAATTCTCGGGTCCTTGGCGGGCAGGCCGGAGGATGAGCAGATTGCCTTCCTCCTGTCTGACGCTCATTCTGATGTTTCATCTAAGATTGCCCGTTTCTGTTATGTTGCTCAGTTGGAAAGGAGGGAAATTGAGAGTGTAAATCTTGGTTATGAGTTTTAACAATATGTGCAATAGTTGGCGTCAGGAATTTTGTGTAAGAGGTGATGGGTTTGTTTTTATGATTTTGTTTTTGTTTGTATTAAGCTGGTCGGATGACCATGAATAAACTACTACTACTACTACTATTTTTATGTTGTTATTTTAGGATTAAAATATGTCATATTCACATGCAACAAGAAGTGACAATTTTGTTATCAATGAACTTTATTAAGAAGGAAAAACAATAATAACAGAAATTGAACTCTACATAGAAATGTATATTTAAATAAAATTAAATACTTTAACTTTATTTAATTTACAAATTGTCAAACTTTTTAATGTTAATGCATTGTGGTGCACCCAGTGACTGCAACAAAAGACTATCTAACCCTAATAGTAAAAGCAACAATTATTTAACAACAACAATAATAATTCAGATATAATTCTTCATTGCAAATTAGCCAATCTCTTTAAGCAACTAAGTTTACCTTCCACCTGCTCATATTGTTGCACAGAAGTGGCAACCATGTAATGTAGTGCCTCATATTTCCTCTATTCTACCTCTAGGCGACCTGCCTGTGCATTAACCAATGTTAGTTTGTGACAAGCCAGGTCACTCTGCAGTCCATCGAATAGAGACCACACACTGGGATGACTGAAATGGAACAAGGAATTAAGAGCATTAAGCCCCCACAACAGTTTATCTGGCATCAATAGCGTCATTATTTCAAACATTCTATTATAGGTGTCCATGTTCTCTTTTTTTTGGAAGTAAAATGTAAATACATGGTGGATATGAATTACCCACCTTGCCATGCCATGTGTACAATTGGTAAAAACATATTTGGCACTTTATCAAAGGTGCCATCTCCGTAGATGGTATCTTTGTTTAATTCAAGCATAAGATCTCTATCACCTAAAACCAGAATTCTGTCTGGATTTTTCCACAATAGAATCATGAAGCATCAGTAGCCTGTACTTTTCAGGAATGTAAAAATGTATGGGTTTTGGGTTAGGCAAATTACTGCCTGCCCTGTGATAGCTTCTCTTTCTTAGATCACTACAACTGTCAGGGAGTCTGCTGGTTGCCTTTTATCGTAGTTCCATTGAGAGCATTTTATCTTATTGCCTCTGCGTGTGGTTTGGGAGCTGCACGGAAGCAGAGAGAAGGGTGCTCCAAAGAGTGACGAGAAGAGCACAAAAGATTTGTGGATGTTCTCTCCCCTCATTGGTGGATCTGTATAATATGGGATGTAAAAGGAAGATACAAATGATCCTAAGGGACCCTTCACATCTGGGCCATTTGCTATTTGAGATCTTACCGTCAGGTAGACGATATAGAGTGTTGAAGGCTAGGACAAACAGATTTAAGGACAGTTTCTATCCAAGTGCTGTGGTTAGGTTAAATGCAGGGTTATGAATGATTATTTGTTTTAGATGTATTTAAATGGTTTTAATGGTTTTATGAATGATTATCTGTTTTAGATGTATTTAAATGGTTTAAATGGTTTTAATGGTTTAAATGGTTTTAGATGTATTTAAATAGTTTATGAATATGTGTGTTTGATGTGTTGGTATGTTTGTGGAAGAGCACCTCATTTCGTTGCTCTCTTTTTGTTGAGAACAATGACAATAAATTTATCTATCTATCTATCTATCTATCTATCTATCTATCTATCTGTCTGTCTGTCTGTCTGTCTGTCTGTCTGTCTGTCTGTCTATCTATCTATCTTAAATAGCAGAAGTAGTTAAAGCCTCATAGAACTAAGAAGCTAAGCAGGACTGACTCTGGCAAGTATCTGGAAGGAAGAAATCAATAAACATAGTTGAAATTAATTTAAAAAATGGTATAAGAGAATTAATCCACTGGTATCTCAGGGGGGCTGTTTTTTGAGGTAGATGCATCAGATTTGCAGCATAGCATCCAGTGCCTCTCCCCAAAATACCCTCCAAGTTTCAAAAGGATTGGACCAGGGGGTCCAATTCTATGAGCCCCAAAAGAAGGTGCCCCTATCCTTCATTATTTCCTATGGAGGGAAGGCATGGAAAAGGAGTGTGGTCTCTTTAGATGTGATGGCCAGAACTCCATTTGGAGTTCAATAGAGCTTCTGGCTCCACCCCCAGAGTCCCCAGATATTTCTAGAATTGGACTTGGCAAGCCTATCCCCTATTCCATGGCAACCCTATTCCACAGTTATAAAAATTATTTATAATTATTCCACAATTATAAAAATATGTTTTACATATTTTTCCATGGGAGTTTTTTTCCATGTGGGCTTCTTTCAGTATGGGCTTTTTTTCCATGGGGGCTTATTTCCTATGAGCATTCCTGTGAGAGCCAGTTTGGTGTAGTGGTGAAGTGTGCAGAATCTCCATTACAGCCTATGAGATTCATTAGAATGAATGGGCCCATATGGTAAGGGTTAGGGTTAGGGTTAGTGTTCAGGACACACATATGTTGGGTTTAAAATTGGGGTCTGGTTTAGGGTTGGGTAAGATGAATTTTTAATATCACACTGAATGGAACATTCAGTGTGCCCCTATCCTTCATTATTTCCTATGGAGGGAAGGCATAGAAAAGGAGTGTGGTCTCTTTAGATGTGATGGCCAGAACTCCATTTGGAGTTCAATAGAGCTTCTGGCTCCACCCCCAGAGTCCCCAGATATTTCTAGAATTGGACTTGGCAAGCCTATCCCCTATTCCATGGCAACCCTATTCCACAGTTATAAAAATTATTTATAATTATTCCACAATTATAAAAATATGTTTTACATATTTTTCCATGGGAGTTTTTTTCCATGTGGGCTTCTTTCAGTATGGGCTTTTTTCCATGGGGGCTTATTTCCTATGAGCATTCCTGTGAGAGCCAGTTTGGTGTAGTGGTGAAGTGTGCAGAATCTCCATTACAGCCTATGAGATTCATTAGAATGAATGGGCCCATATGGTAAGGGTTAGGGTTAGGGTTAGTGTTCAGGACACACATATGTTGGGTTTAAAATTGGGGTCTGGTTTAGGGTTGGGTAAGATGAATTTTTAATATCACACTGAATGGAACATTCTTGATGGGGAAAAATTTTGGATGTTTTTCCATTCTCCATTATACCCTATGAGATTCATGAGAATGAATGGGCCCATATGGTAAGGGTTAGGGTTAGGGTTAGAGTTCAGGACACACTTATGTTTGGGTGAATATTGGGGTTGGGTTTAGGGTTGGGTAAGATGTATTTTTAATATCACACTGAATGGTACACTCTTGATGGGGGAAAATTTTGGATGTTCTTCCATTCTCCATTATAGCCTATGAGAATCATTAGAATGAATGGGCCCATATGGTAAGGGTTAGGGTTAGAGTTCAGGACACACATATGTTGGGTTTAAAATTGGGGTCTGGTTTAGGATTGGGTAAGATGTATTTTTAATATCACACTGAATAGTACACTATTGATGGAGAAAAAATTTGGATGTTTTTCCATTCTCCATTATAGCCTATGAGATTCATTAGAATGAATGGGCCCATATGGTAAGGGTTAGGGTTAGGGTTAGAGTTCAGGACACACTTATGTTTGGGTGAATATTGGGGTTGGGTTTAGGTTTGGATAAGATGTATTTTTAATATCGCACTGAATGGTACACTATTGATGGGGAAAAATTTTGGATGTTTTTCCATTCTCCATTATAGCCTAAGAGATTCATTAGAATGAATGGGCCCATATGGTAAGGGTTAGGGTTAGGGTTAGAGTTCAGGAAACACTTATGTTTGGGTGAATATTGGGTTTGGGTTTAGGGTTGGGTAAGATGTATTTTTAATATCACTCTGAAAGGTACACTCTTGATGGGGAAAAATTTTGGATGTTTATCCATTCTCCATTATAGCCTATGAGATTCATTAGAATGAATGGGCCCATAAGGTAAGGGTTAGGGTTAGGGTTAGAGTTCAGGACACACATATGTTCGGTTTAAAATTGGGGTCTGGTTTAGGGTTGGGTAAGATGTATTTTTAATATCACACTGAATGGTACACTATTGATGGAGAAAAATGTTGGATGTTTTTCGAATAACCATTATAGCCTAGGAGATTCATTAAAATGAATGGGCCCATATGGTAAGGGTTAGGGTTAGGGTTAGAGTTCAGGACACACTTATGTTTGGGTGAATATTGGGGTTGGGTTTAGGGTTGGATAAGATGTATTTTTAATATCGCACTGAATGGTACACTCTTGATGGGGAAAAATTTTGGATGTTTTTCCATTCTCCATTATATCCTATGAGATTCATTAGAATGAATGGGCCCATATGGTAAGGGTTAGGGTTAGGGTTAGAGTTCAGGACACACTTATGTTTGGGTGAATATTGGGGTTGGGTTTAAAGTTGGATAAGATGTATTTTTAATATCGCACTGAATGGTACACTCTTGATGGGGAAAAATTTTGGATGTTTATCCATTATCCATTATAGCCTATGAGATTCATTAGAATGAATGGGCCCATATGGTAAGGGTTAGAGTTAGGGTTAGAGTTCAGGACACACATACGTTCGGTTTAAAATTGGGGTCTGGTTTAGGGTTGGGTAAGATGTATTTTTAATATCACACTGAATGGTACACTATTGATGGAGAAAAATTTTGGATGTTTTTCCATTCTCCATTATAGCCTATGAGATTCATTAGAATGAATGGGCCCATATGGTAAGGGTTAGGGTTAGGGTTAGAGTTCAGGACACACTTATGTTTGGGTGAATATTGGGGTTGGGTTTAGGGTTGGATAAGATGTATTTTTAATATCACTCTGAATCGTACACTCTTGATGGGGAAAAATTTTGGATGTTTTTCCATTCTCCATTATATCCTATGAGATTCATTAGAATGAATGGGCCCATATGGTAAGGGTTAGGGTTAGGGTTAGAGTTCAGGACACACTTATGTTTGGGTGAATATTGAGGCTGGGTTTAGGGTTGGATAAGATGTATTTTTAATAACGCACTGAATGGTACACTCTTGATGGGGAAAAATTTTGGATATTTTTCCACTCTCCATTATATCCTATGAGATTGTTTAGAATGAATGGGCCCATATGGTAAGGGTTAGGGTTAGGATTAGAGTTCAGGACACACTTATGTTTGGGTGAATATTGGGGTTGGGTTTAGGGTTGGATAAGATGTATTTTTAATATTGCACTGAATGGTACACTCTTAATGGGGAAAAATTTTGGATGTTCTTCCATTCTCCATTATAGCCTATGAAAATCATTAGAATGAATGGGCCCATATGGTAAGGGTTAGGGTTAGGGTTAGAGATCAGGAAACACTTATGTTTGGGTGAATATTGGGGTTGGGTTTAGGGTTGGGTAAGATGTATTTTTAATATCACACTAAAAGGTACACTCTTGCTGGGGAAAATTTTTGGATGTGTATCCATTCTCCATTATAGCCTATGAGATTCATTAGAATGAATGGGCCCATACGGTAAGGGTTAGGGTTAGGGTTAGAGTTCAGGACACACATATGTTCGGTTTAAAATTGGGGTCTGGTTTAGGGTTGGGTAAGATGTATTTTTTATATCACACTGAATGGTACACTATTGATGGAGAAAAATTTTGGATGTTTTTCCATTCTCCATTATAGCCTAGGAGATTCATTAAAATGAATGGGCCCATATGGTAAGGTTTAGGGTTAGGGTTAGAGTTCAGGACGCACTTATGTTTGGGTGAATATTGGGGTTGGGTATAGGGTTGGATAAGATGTATTTTTAATATTGCACTGAATGGTACACTCTTAATGGGGGGAAATTTTGGATGTTCTTCCATTCTCCATTATAGCCTATGAGAATCATTAAAATGAATGGGCCCATATGGTAAGGGTTAGGGTTAGGGTTAGAGTTCAGGACACACATATGTTGGGTTTAAAATTGGGGTCTGGTTTAGGGTTGGGTAAGATGTATTTTTAATATCACACTGAATAGTACACTATTGATGGAGAAAAATTTTGGATGTTTTTCCATTCTCCATTATAGCCTATGAGATTCCTTAGAATGAATGGGCCCATATGGTAAGGGTTAGGGTTAGGGTTAGAGTTCAGGACACACTTATGTTTGGGTGAATATTGGGGTTGGGTTTAGGGTTGGGTAAGATGTATTTTTAATATTACACTGAATGGTACACTCTTGATGGGGGAAATTTTGGATGTGCTTCCATTCTCCATTATAGCCTATGAGAATGACTAGAATGAATGGGCCCATATGGTAAGGGTTAGGGTTAGGGTTAGAGTTCAGGACACACATATGTTGGGTTTAAAATTGGGGTCTGGTTTAGGGTTGAGTAAGATGTATTTTTAATATCACACTGAATAGTACACTATTGATGGAGAAAATTTTTGGATGTTTTTCCATTCTCCATTATAGCCTATGAGATTCATTAGAATGAATGGGCCCATATGGTAAGGGTTAGGGTTAGGGTTAGAGTTCAGGACACACATATGTTGGGTTTAAAATTGGGGTCTGGTTTAGGGTTGGGTAAGATGTATTTTTAATAAAACACTGAATAGTACACTATTGATGGAGAAAAATTTTGGATGTTTTTCCATTCTCCATTATAGCCTATGAGATTCATTAGAATGAATGGGCCCATATGGTAAGGGTTAGGGTTAGGGTTAGAGTTCAGGACACACTTATGTTTGGGTGAATATTGGGGTTGGGTTTAGGGTTGGATAAGATGTATTTTTAATATCGCACTGAATGGTACACTCTTGATGGGGAAAAATTTTGGATGTTTTTCCATTCTCCATTATATCCTATGAGATTCATTAGAATGAATGGGCCCATATGGTAAGGGTTAGGGTTAGGGTTAGAGTTCAGGACACACTTATGTTTGGGTGAATATTGGGGTTGGGTTTAAAGTTGGATAAGATGTATTTTTAATATCGCACTGAATTGTACACTCTTGATGGGGAAAAATTTTGGATGTTTATCCATTCTCCATTATAGCCTATGAGATTCAATAGAATGAATGGGCCCATATGGTAAGGGTTAGCGTTAGGGTTAGAGTTCAGGACACACATATGTTCGGTTTAAAATTGGGGTCTGGTTTAGGGTTGGGTAAGATGTATTTTTAATATCACACTGAATGGTACACTCTTGATGGGGAAAAATTTTGGATGTTTATCCATTCTCCATTATAGCCTATGAGATTCATTAAAATGAATGGGCCCATATGGTAAGGGTTAGGGTTAGGGTTAGAGTTCAGGACACACTTATGTTTGGGTGAATATTGAGGCTGGGTTTAGGGTTGGATAAGATGTATTTTTAATAACGCACTGAATGGTACACTCTTGATGGGGAAAAATTTTGGATATTTTTCCACTCTCCATTATATCCTATGAGATTGTTTAGAATGAATGGGCCCATATGGTAAGGGTTAGGGTTAGGATTAGAGTTCAGGACACACTTATGTTTGGGTGAATATTGGGGTTGGGTTTAGGGTTGGATAAGATGTATTTTTAATATTGCACTGAATGGTACACTCTTAATGGGGAAAAATTTTGGATGTTCTTCCATTCTCCATTATAGCCTATGAAAATCATTAGAATGAATGGGCCCATATGGTAAGGGTTAGGGTTAGGGTTAGAGATCAGGAAACACTTATGTTTGGGTGAATATTGGGGTTGGGTTTAGGGTTGGGTAAGATGTATTTTTAATATCACACTAAAAGGTACACTCTTGCTGGGGAAAAATTTTGGATGTGTATCCATTCTCCATTATAGCCTATGAGATTCATTAGAAAGAATGGGCCCATACGGTAAGGGTTAGGGTTAGGGTTAGAGTTCAGGACACACATATGTTCGGTTTAAAATTGGGGTCTGGTTTAGGGTTGGGTAAGATGTATTTTTTATATCACACTGAATGGTACACTATTGATGGAGAAAAATTTTGGATGTTTTTCCATTCTCCATTATAGCCTAGGAGATTCATTAAAATGAATGGGCCCATATGGTAAGGTTTAGGGTTAGGGTTAGAGTTCAGGACGCACTTATGTTTGGGTGAATATTGGGGTTGGGTATAGGGTTGGATAAGATGTATTTTTAATATTGCACTGAATGGTACACTCTTAATGGGGGGAAATTTTGGATGTTCTTCCATTCTCCATTATAGCCTATGAGAATCATTAAAATGAATGGGCCCATATGGTAAGGGTTAGGGTTAGGGTTAGAGTTCAGGACACACATATGTTGGGTTTAAAATTGGGGTCTGGTTTAGGGTTGGGTAAGATGTATTTTTAATATCACACTGAATAGTACACTATTGATGGAGAAAAATTTTGGATGTTTTTCCATTCTCCATTATAGCCTATGAGATTCCTTAGAATGAATGGGCCCATATGGTAAGGGTTAGGGTTAGGGTTAGAGTTCAGGACACACTTATGTTTGGGTGAATATTGGGGTTGGGTTTAGGGTTGGGTAAGATGTATTTTTAATATTACACTGAATGGTACACTCTTGATGGGGGAAATTTTGGATGTGCTTCCATTCTCCATTATAGCCTATGAGAATGACTAGAATGAATGGGCCCATATGGTAAGGGTTAGGGTTAGGGTTAGAGTTCAGGACACACATATGTTGGGTTTAAAATTGGGGTCTGGTTTAGGGTTGAGTAAGATGTATTTTTAATATCACACTGAATAGTACACTATTGATGGAGAAAATTTTTGGATGTTTTTCCATTCTCCATTATAGCCTATGAGATTCATTAGAATGAATGGGCCCATATGGTAAGGGTTAGGGTTAGGGTTAGAGTTCAGGACACACATATGTTGGGTTTAAAATTGGGGTCTGGTTTAGGGTTGGGTAAGATGTATTTTTAATATCACACTGAATAGTACACTATTGATGGAGAAAAATTTTGGATTTTTTTCCATTCTCCATTATAGCCTATGAGATTCATTAGAATGAATGGGCCCATATGGTAAGGGTTAGGGTTAGGGTTAGAGTTCAGGACACACTTATGTTTGGGTGAATATTGGGGTTGGGTTTAGGGTTGGATAAGATGTATTTTTAATATCGCACTGAATGGTACACTCTTGATGGGGAAAAATTTTGGATGTTTTTCCATTCTCCATTATATCCTATGAGATTCATTAGAATGAATGGGCCCATATGGTAAGGGTTAGGGTTAGGGTTAGAGTTCAGGACACACTTATGTTTGGGTGAATATTGGGGTTGGGTTTAGGGTTGGATAAGATGTATTTTTAATATCGCACTGAATGGTACACTCTTGATGGGGAAAAATTTTGGATGTTTTTCCATTCTCCATTATATCCTATGAGATTCATTAGAATGAATGGGCCCATATGGTAAGGGTTAGGGTTAGGGTTAGAGTTCAGGACACACTTATGTTTGGGTGAATATTGGGGTTGGGTTTAAAGTTGGATAAGATGTATTTTTAATATCGCACTGAATGGTACACTCTTGATGGGGAAAAATTTTGGATGTTTATCCATTATCCATTATAGCCTATGAGATTCATTAGAATGAATGGGCCCATATGGTAAGGGTTAGAGTTAGGGTTAGAGTTCAGGACACACATATGTTCGGTTTAAAATTGGGGTCTGGTTTAGGGTTGGGTAAGATGTATTTTTAATATCACACTGAATGGTACACTATTGATGGAGAAAAATTTTGGATGTTTTTCCATTCTCCATTATAGCCTATGAGATTCATTAGAATGAATGGGCCCATATGGTAAGGGTTAGGGTTAGGGTTAGAGTTCAGGACACACTTATGTTTGGGTGAATATTGGGGTTGGGTTTAGGGTTGGATAAGATGTATTTTTAATATCACTCTGAATCGTACACTCTTGATGGGGAAAAATTTTGGATGTTTTTCCATTCTCCATTATATCCTATGAGATTCATTAGAATGAATGGGCCCATATGGTAAGGGTTAGGGTTAGGGTTAGAGTTCAGGACACACATATGTTGGGTTTAAAATTGGGGTCTGGTTTAGGGTTGGGTAAGATGTATTTTTAATATCACACTGAATAGTACACTATTGATGGAGAAAAATTTTGGATGTTTTTCCATTCTCCATTATAGCCTATGAGATTCATTAGAATGAATGGGCCCATATGGTAAGGGTTAGGGTTAGGGTTAGAGTTCAGGACACACTTATGTTTGGGTGAATATTGGGGTTGGGTTTAGGGTTGGATAAGATGTATTTTTAATATCGCACTGAATGGTACACTCTTGATGGGGAAAAATTTTGGATGTTTTTCCATTCTCCATTATATCCTATGAGATTCATTAGAATGAATGGGCCCATATGGTAAGGGTTAGGGTTAGGGTTAGAGTTCAGGACACACTTATGTTTGGGTGAATATTGGGGTTGGGTTTAAAGTTGGATAAGATGTATTTTTAATATCGCACTGAATTGTACACTCTTGATGGGGAAAAATTTTGGATGTTTATCCATTCTCCATTATAGCCTATGAGATTCAATAGAATGAATGGGCCCATATGGTAAGGGTTAGCGTTAGGGTTAGAGTTCAGGACACACATATGTTCGGTTTAAAATTGGGGTCTGGTTTAGGGTTGGGTAAGATGTATTTTTAATATCACACTGAATGGTACACTATTGATGGAGAAAAATTTTGGATGTTTTTCCATTTTCCATTATAGCCTATGAGATTCATTAAAATGAATGGGCCCATATGGTAAGGGTTAGGGTTAGGGATAGAGTTCAGGACACACTTATGTTTGGGTGAATATTGGGGTTGGGTTTAGGGTTGGATAAGATGTATTTTTAATATCGCACTGAATGGTACACTCTTGATGGGGAAAAATTTTGGATGTTTTTCCATTCTCCATTATATCCTATGAGATTCATTAGAATGAATGGGCCCATATGGTAAGGGTTAGGGTTAGGGTTAGAGTTCAGGACACACTTATGTTTGGGTGAATATTGGGGTTGGGTTTAAAGTTGGATAAGATGTATTTTTAATATCGCACTGAATGGTACACTCTTGATGGGGAAAAATTTTGGATGTTTATCCATTATCCATTATAGCCTATGAGATTCATTAGAATGAATGGGCCCATATGGTAAGGGTTAGAGTTAGGGTTAGAGTTCAGGACACACATACGTTCGGTTTAAAATTGGGGTCTGGTTTAGGGTTGGGTAAGATGTATTTTTAATATCACACTGAATGGTACACTATTGATGGAGAAAAATTTTGGATGTTTTTCCATTCTCCATTATAGCCTATGAGATTCATTAGAATGAATGGGCCCATATGGTAAGGGTTAGGGTTAGGGTTAGAGTTCAGGACACACTTATGTTTGGGTGAATATTGGGGTTGGGTTTAGGGTTGGATAAGATGTATTTTTAATATCACTCTGAATCGTACACTCTTGATGGGGAAAAATTTTGGATGTTTTTCCATTCTCCATTATATCCTATGAGATTCATTAGAATGAATGGGCCCATATGGTAAGGGTTAGGGTTAGGGTTAGAGTTCAGGACACACTTATGTTTGGGTGAATATTGAGGCTGGGTTTAGGGTTGGATAAGATGTATTTTTAATAACGCACTGAATGGTACACTCTTGATGGGGAAAAATTTTGGATATTTTTCCACTCTCCATTATATCCTATGAGATTGTTTAGAATGAATGGGCCCATATGGTAAGGGTTAGGGTTAGGATTAGAGTTCAGGACACACTTATGTTTGGGTGAATATTGGGGTTGGGTTTAGGGTTGGATAAGATGTATTTTTAATATTGCACTGAATGGTACACTCTTAACGGGGAAAAATTTTGGATGTTCTTCCATTCTCCATTATAGCCTATGAAAATCATTAGAATGAATGGGCCCATATGGTAAGGGTTAGGGTTAGGGTTAGAGATCAGGAAACACTTATGTTTGGGTGAATATTGGGGTTGGGTTTAGGGTTGGGTAAGATGTATTTTTAATATCACACTAAAAGGTACACTCCTGCTGGGGAAAAATTTTGGATGTGTATCCATTCTCCATTATAGCCTATGAGATTCATTAGAATGAATGGGCCCATACGGTAAGGGTTAGCGTTAGGGTTAGAGTTCAGGACACACATATGTTCGGTTTAAAATTGGGGTCTGGTTTAGGGTTGGGTAAGATGTATTTTTAATATCACACTGAATGGTACACTATTGATGGAGAGAAAATTTTGGATGTTTTTCCATTTTCCATTATAGCCTATGAGATTCATTAAAATGAATGGGCCCATATGGTAAGGGTTAGGGTTAGGGTTAGAGTTCAGGACACACTTATGTTTGGGTGAATATTGGGGTTGGGTTTAGGGTTGGATAAGATGTATTTTTAATATCGCACTGAATGGTACACTCTTGATGGGGAAAAATTTTGGATGTTTTTCCATTCTCCATTATATCCTATGAGATTCATCAGAATGAATGGGCCCATATGGTAAGGGTTAGGGTTAGGGTTAGAGTTCAGGACACACTTATGTTTGGGTGAATATTGGGGTTGGGTTTAAAGTTGGATAAGATGTATTTTTAATATCGCACTGAATGGTACACTCTTGATGGGGAAAAATTTTGGATGTTTATCCATTATCCATTATAGCCTATGAGATTCATTAGAATGAATGGGCCCATATGGTAAGGGTTAGAGTTAGGGTTAGAGTTCAGGACACACATATGTTCGGTTTAAAATTGGGGTCTGGTTTAGGGTTGGGTAAGATGTATTTTTAATATCACACTGAATGGTACACTATTGATGGGAGAAAAATTTTGGATGTTTTTTCATTCTCCATTATAGCCTATGAGATTCATTAGAATGAATGGGCCCATATGGTAAGGGTTAGGGTTAGGGTTAGAGTTCAGGACACACTTATGTTTGGGTGAATATTGGGGTTGGGTTTAGGGTTGGATAAGATGTATTTTTAATATCACTCTGAATCGTACACTCTTGATGGGGAAAAATTTTGGATGTTTTTCATTCTCCATTATATCCTATGAGATTCATTAGAATGAATGGGCCCATATGGTAAGGGTTAGGGTTAGGGTTAGAGTTCAGGACACACATATGTTGGGTTTAAAATTGGGGTCTGGTTTAGGGTTGGGTAAGATGTATTTTTAATATCACACTGAATAGTACACTATTGATGGAGAAAAATTTTGGATGTTTTTCCATTCTCCATTATAGCCTATGAGATTCATTAGAATGAATGGGCCCCATATGGTAAGGGTTAGGGTTAGGGTTAGAGTTCAGGACACACTTATGTTTGGGTGAATATTGGGGGTTGGGTTTAGGGTTGGATAAGATGTATTTTTAATATCGCACTGAATGGTACACTCTTGATGGGGAAAAATTTTGGATGTTTTTCCATTCTCCATTATATCCTATGAGATTCATTAGAATGAATGGGCCCATATGGTAAGGGTTAGGGTTAGGGTTAGAGTTCAGGACACACTTATGTTTGGGTGAATATTGGGGTTGGGTTTAAAGTTGGATAAGATGTATTTTTAATATTGCACTGAATTGTACACTCTTGATGGGGAAAAATTTTGGATGTTTATCCATTCTCCATTATAGCCTATGAGATTCAATAGAATGAATGGGCCCATATGGTAAGGGTTAGCGTTAGGGTTAGAGTTCAGGACACACATATGTTCGGTTTAAAATTGGGGTCTGGTTTAGGGTTGGGTAAGATGTATTTTTAATATCACACTGAATGGTACACTATTGATGGAGAAAAATTTTGGATGTTTTTCCATTTTCCATTATAGCCTATGAGATTCATTAAAATGAATGGGCCCATATGGTAAGGGTTAGGGTTAGGGTTAGAGTTCAGGACACACTTATGTTTGGGTTAATATTGGGGTTGGGTTTAGGGTTGGATAAGATGTATTTTTAATATCGCACTGAATGGTACACTCTTGATGGGGAAAAATTTTGGATGTTTTTCCATTCTCCATTATATCCTATGAGATTCATTAGAATGAATGGGCCCATATGGTAAGGGTTAGGGTTAGGGTTAGAGTTCAGGACACACTTATGTTTGGGTGAATATTGGGGTTGGGTTTTAAAGTTGGATAAGATGTATTTTTAATATCGCACTGAATGGTACACTCTTGATGGGGAAAAATTTTGGATGTTTATCCATTATCCATTATAGCCTATGAGATTCATTAGAATGAATGGGCCCATATGGTAAGGGTTAGAGTTAGGGTTAGAGTTCAGGACACACTTATGTTTGGGTGAATATTGGGGTTGGGTTTAGGGTTGGGTAAGATGTATTTTTAATATCACACTAAAAGGTACACTCCTGCTGGGGAAAAATTTTGGATGTGTATCCATTCTCCATTATAGCCTATGAGATTCATTAGAATGAATGGGCCCATACGGTAAGGGTTAGGGTTAGGGTTAGAGTTCAGGACACACATATGTTCGGTTTAAAATTGGGGTCTGGTTTAGGGTTGGGTAAGATGTATTTTTTATATCACACTGAATGGTACACTATTGATGGAGAAAAATTTTGGATGTTTTTCCATTCTCCATTATAGCCTAGGAGATTCATTAAAATGAATGGGCCCATATGGTAAGGTTTAGGGTTAGGGTTAGAGTTCAGGACGCACTTATGTTTGGGTGAATATTGGGGTTGGGTATAGGGTTGGATAAGATGTATTTTTAATATTGCACTGAATGGTACACTCTTAATGGGGGGAATTTTGGATGTTCTTCCATTCTCCATTATAGCCTATGAGAATCATTAAAATGAATGGGCCCATATGGTAAGGGTTAGGGTTAGGGTTAGAGTTCAGGACACACATATGTTGGGTTTAAAATTGGGGTCTGGTTTAGGGTTGGGTAAGATGTATTTTTAATATCACACTGAATAGTACACTATTGATGGAGAAAAATTTTGGATGTTTTTCCATTCTCCATTATAGCCTATGAGATTCCTTAGAATGAATGGGCCCATATGGTAAGGGTTAGGGTTAGGGTTAGAGTTCAGGACACACTTATGTTTGGGTGAATATTGGGGTTGGGTTTAGGGTTGGGTAAGATGCATTTTTAATATTACACTGAATGGTACACTCTTGATGGGGGAAATTTTGGATGTGCTTCCATTCTCCATTATAGCCTATGAGAATGATTAGAATGAATGGGCCCATATGGTAAGGTTAGGGTTAGGGTTAGAGTTCAGGACACATATATGTTGGGTTTAAAATTGGGTCTGGTTTAGGGTTGGGTAAGATGTATTTTTAATATCACACTGAATAGTACACTATTGATGGAGAAAATTTTTGGATGTTTTTCCATTCTCCATTATAGCCTATGAGATTCATTAGAATGAATGGGCCCATATGGTAAGGGTTAGGGTTAGGGTTAGAGTTCAGGACACACATATGTTGGGTTTAAAATTGGGGTCTGGTTTAGGGTTGGGTAAGATGTATTTTTAATATCACACTGAATAGTACACTATTGATGGAGAAAAATTTTGGATGTTTTTCCATTCTCCATTATAGCCTATGAGATTCATTAGAATGAATGGGCCCATATGGTAAGGGTTAGGGTTAGGGTTAGAGCTCAGGACACACTTATGTTTGGGTGAATATTGGGGTTGGGTTTAGGGTTGGATAAGATGTATTTTTAATATCGCACTGAATGGTACACTCTTGATGGGGAAAAATTTTGGATGTTTTTCCATTCTCCATTATATCCTATGAGATTCATTAGAATGAATGGGCCCCATATGGTAAGGGTTAGGGTTAGGGTTAGAGTTCAGGACACACTTATGTTTGGGTGAATATTGGGGTTGGGTTTAAAGTTGGATAAGATGTATTTTTAATATCGCACTGAATGGTACACTCTTGATGGGGAAAAATTTTGGATGTTTATCCATTATCCATTATAGCCTATGAGATTCATTAGAATGAATGGGCCCATATGGTAAGGGTTAGAGTTAGGGTTAGAGTTCAGGACACACATATGTTCGGTTTAAAATTGGGGTCTGGTTTGTCTGGTTTAGGGTTGGGTAAGATGTATTTTTAATATCACACTGAATGGTACACTATTGATGGAGAAAAATTTTGGATGTTTTTCCATTCTCCATTATAGCCTATGAGATTCATGAGAATGAATGGGCCCATATGGTAAGGGTTAGGGTTAGGGTTAGAGTTCAGGACACACTTATGTTTGGGTGAATATTGGGGTTGGGTTTAGGGTTGGATAAGATGTATTTTTAATATCACTCTGAATCGTACACTCTTGATGGGGAAAAATTTTGGATGTTTTTCCATTCTCCATTATATCCTATGAGATTCATTAGAATGAATGGGCCCATATGATAAGGGTTAGGGTTAGGGTTAGAGTTCAGGACACACTTATGTTTGGGTGAATATTGAGGCTGGGTTTAGGGTTGGATAAGATGTATTTTTAATAACGCACTGAATGGTACACTCTTGATGGGGAAAAATTTTGGATATTTTTCCACTCTCCATTATATCCTATGAGATTGTTTAGAATGAATGGGCCCATATGGTAAGGGTTAGGGTTAGGATTAGAGTTCAGGACACACTTATGTTTGGGTGAATATTGGGGTTGGGTTTAGGGTTGGATAAGATGTATTTTTAATATTGCACTGAATGGTACACTCTTAATGGGGAAAAATTTTGGATGTTCTTCCATTCTCCATTATAGCCTATGAAAATCATTAGAATGAATGGGCCCATATGGTAAGGGTTAGGGTTAGGGTTAGAGATCAGGAAACACTTATGTTTGGGTGAATATTGGGGTTGGGTTTAGGGTTGGGTAAGATGTATTTTTAATATCACACTAAAAGGTACACTCTTGCTGGGGAAAAATTTTGGATGTGTATCCATTCTCCATTATAGCCTATGAGATTCATTAGAATGAATGGGCCCATACGGTAAGGGTTAGGGTTAGGGTTAGAGTTCAGGACACACATATGTTCGGTTTAAAATTGGGGTCTGGTTTAGGGTTGGGTAAGATGTATTTTTTATATCACACTGAATGGTACACTATTGATGGAGAAAAATTTTGGATGTTTTTCCATTCTCCATTATAGCCTAGGAGATTCATTAAAATGAATGGGCCCATATGGTAAGGTTTAGGGTTAGGGTTAGAGTTCAGGACGCACTTATGTTTGGGTGAATATTGGGGTTGGGTTTAGGGTTGGATAAGATGTATTTTTAATATTGCACTGAATGGTACACTCTTAATGGGGGGAAATTTTGGATGTTCTTCCATTCTCCATTATAGCCTATGAGAATCATTAAAATGAATGGGCCCATATGGTAAGGGTTAGGGTTAGGGTTAGAGTTCAGGACACACATATGTTGGGTTTAAAATTGGGGTCTGGTTTAGGGTTGGGTAAGATGTATTTTTAATATCACACTGAATAGTACACTATTGATGGAGAAAAATTTTGGATGTTTTTCCATTCTCCATTATAGCCTATGAGATTCCTTAGAATGAATGGGCCGATATGGTAAGGGTTAGGGTTAGGGTTAGAGTTCAGGACACACTTATGTTTGGGTGAATATTGGGGTTGGGTTTAGGGTTGGGTAAGATGTATTTTTAATATTACACTGAATGGTACACTCTTGATGGGGGAAATTTTGGATGTGCTTCCATTCTCCATTATAGCCTATGAGAATGATTAGAATCAATGGGCCCATATGGTAAGGGTTAGAGTTAGGGTTAGAGTTCAGGACACACATATGCTCGGTTTAAAATTGGGGTCTGGTTTAGGGTTGGGTAAGATGTATTTTTAATATCACACTGAATGGTACACTATTGATGGAGAAAAATTTTGGATGTTTTTCCATTCTCCATTATAGCCTATGAGATTCATGAGAATGAATGGGCCCATATGGTAAGGGTTAGGGTTAGAGTTCAGGACACACTTATGTTTGGGTGAATATTGGGGTTGGGTTTAGGGTTGGATAAGATGTATTTTTAATATCACTCTGAATCGTACACTCTTGATGGGGAAAAATTTTGGATGTTTTTCCATTCTCCATTATATCCTATGAGATTCATTAGAATGAATGGGCCCATATGGTAAGGGTTAGGGTTAGGGTTAGAGTTCAGGACACACTTATGTTTGGGTGAATATTGAGGCTGGGTTTAGGGTTGGATAAGATGTATTTTTAATAACGCACTGAATGGTACACTCTTGATGGGGAAAAATTTTGGATATTTTTCCACTCTCCATTATATCCTATGATATTGTTTAGAATGAATGGGCCCATATGGTAAGGGTTAGGGTTAGGATTAGAGTTCAGGACACACTTATGTTTGGGTGAATATTGGGGTTGGGTTTAGGGTTGGATAAGATGTATTTTTAATATTGCACTGAATGGTACACTCTTAATGGGGAAAATTTTTGGATGTTCTTCCATTCTCCATTATAGCCTATGAAAATCATTAGAATGAATGGGCCCATATGGTAAGGGTTAGGGTTAGGGTTAGAGATCAGGAAACACTTATGTTTGGGTGAATATTGGGGTTGGGTTTAGGGTTGGGTAAGATGTATTTTTAATATCACACTAAAAGGTACACTCTTGCTGGGGAAAAATTTTGGATGTGTATCCATTCTCCATTATAGCCTATGAGATTCATTAGAATGAATGGGCCCATACGGTAAGGGTTAGGGTTAGGGTTAGAGTTCAGGACACACATATGTTCGGTTTAAAATTGGGGTCTGGTTTAGGGTTGGGTAAGATGTATTTTTTATATCACACTGAATGGTACACTATTGATGGAGAAAAATTTTGGATGTTTTTCCATTCTCCATTATAGCCTAGGAGATTCATTAAAATGAATGGGCCCATATGGTAAGGTTTAGGGTTAGGGTTAGAGTTCAGGACGCACTTATGTTTGGGTGAATATTGGGGTTGGGTTTAGGGTTGGATAAGATGTATTTTTAATATTGCACTGAATGGTACACTCTTAATGGGGGAAAATTTTGGATGTTCTTCCATTCTCCATTATAGCCTATGAGAATCATTAAAATGAATGGGCCCATATGGTAAGGGTTAGGGTTAGGGTTAGAGTTCAGGACACACATATGTTGGGTTTAAAATTGGGGTCTGGTTTAGGGTTGGGTAAGATGTATTTTTAATATCACACTGAATAGTACACTATTGATGGAGAAAAATTTTGGATGTTTTTCCATTCTCCATTATAGCCTATGAGATTCTTTAGAATGAATGGGCCCATATGGTAAGGGTTAGGGTTAGGGTTAGAGTTCAGGACACACTTATGTTTGGGTGAATATTGGGGTTGGGTTTAGGGTTGGGTAAGATGTATTTTTAATATCACACTGAATGGTACAGTCTTGATGGGGGAAAATTTTGGATGTTCTTCCATTCTCCATTATAGCCTATGAGAATCATTAGAATGAATGGGACCATATGGTAAGGGTTAGGGTTAGGGTTAGAGTTCAGGACACACATATGTTGGGTTTAAAATTGGGGTCTGGTTTAGGGTTGGGTAAGATGTATTTTTAATATCACACTGAATAGTACACTATTGATGGAGAAAATTTTTGGATTTTTTTCCATTCTCCATTATAGCCTGTGAGATTCATTAGAATGAATGGGCCCATATGGTAAGGGTTAGGGTTAGGGTTAGAGTTCAGGACACACATATGTTGGGTTTAAAATTGGGGTCTGGTTTAGGGTTGGGTAAGATGTATTTTTAATATCACACTGAATAGTACACTATTGATGGAGAAAAATTTTGGATGTTTTTCCATTCTCCATTATAGCCTATGAGATTCATTAGAATGAATGGGCCCATATGGTAAGGGTTAGGGTTATGGTTAGAGTTCAGGACACACTTATGTTTGGGTGAATATTGGGGTTGGGTTTAGGGTTGGGTAAGATGTATTTTTAATATCACACTGAATGGTACACTCTTGATGGGGGAAAATTTTGGATGTTTTTCCATTCTCCATTATAGCCTATGAGATTCATTAGAATGAATGGGCCCATATGGTAAGGGTTAGGGTTAGGGTTAGAGTTCAGGACACACTTATGTTTGGGTGAATATTGGGGTTGGGTTTAGGGTTGGGTAAGATATATTTTTAATATCACACTGAATGGTACACTCTTGATGAGGGAAAATTTTGGATGTTCTTCCATTCTCCATTATTGTCAAGTCGGCTGAATTCAATAACGAGTCTCTTGATAGAGTAACAAGTTTATTGTAATCAGAACTAGAGACCATGGCAGAGATTGAAGGACTGAAATACATATGCACTAATCCAGTATTTAAGGTATGAATCTAAAGGATTCCTACGGGGGGGCAATCTATGCAACACATCTTCACACTAGGATGCTACTTCTTTCGTTCCCAGGCCGAAGCCTTGACACCCCATACTCCCCACAGAGAACAAGGCTGGGAAGGTGCCACTATCTTGTTCACATGTTAGCATTTCAAAGCAGGTTACACAACAAAGGCCTTTCTAGTGAGGGGGCAGGAAAGTGGTCTAGCAGCCCCCGGTGTACACTGTAAAGTACCCAGACTCCTTTACTTCAGAACCAAACTTAATACAGATATTGAGTAACTCATAGCAGACTTGACATACTGCCCCCCCTAGGGCCCCCCCCCTGCCGGGCGGCCTTGCAAGGAGGGCGATTCACATTTATGGCTCCGGAACTCGGGCCCCGAGAGGCTCCGGCACTCCCCCTTCGAGGGGAGGGTTGGTGAATCTTGCAAATGCCATTTGGACGGCCCCGGAGATCTGCGCAGTAGGCTGCAATGAAAAACAGGGTGGACTTTACCAAGGGCAGGGGGGAGGTCTAACTCTACTGTCACCGGGTTGATCACCCGCTTGATTTTGAATGGCCCTAAGAACTTAAAAGCCAATTTCCTAGACGGTTGTGCCAGAGGCAGGTTTTTTGTTGACAGAAATACGGAATCCCCCACCTTCAAGTCCCAGACTGGCACATGGCTTTTATCGTACTGTTTTTTATACGCCTCCTTAGCCAGCTTCAGGTTTTCTTGAATGGCTGGCCAACATTGGCTGGGACCTTGCCACCATTGCTCGAAGCTTGAGCCCGTCAATCCCTCCCCCCCTGGCAGCATGGGGGTCGGCTTTCCCTCATACCCAAACACTGTTGCAAAGGGAGATGCTTTTGTGGAACTGTGAGCGCTGTTGTTGTAAGCGTATTCAGCGAAGGGGAGGAGGTCCACCCAGTCTGACTGGCGTAGGCTCACAAAGCACCGTAGGTACTGCTCTAGCACCCCGTTCACTCTCTCAGTCTGTCCGTCCGTCTGGGGGTGATAGGCAGAGCTTAGCCCCTGTTCCATCCCTAATAATTTACAAAACTCCCGCCAGAAGGTGGCAACGAACTGAGGCCCCCTGTCACTTATGACCTTGTCAGGGATGGAGTGATGCTTGGCCACGTGGTCGAAAAATAAAGTCGCTAGCTTCTTGGCCGTGGGTAATTGGCTGCAGGGGATGAAGTGGGCTTGTTTTGAAAACGTGTGCACTACCACCAGTATGACTGTTTTCCCCCGGGAGGATGGTAGCTCGACTATGAAGTCCATGGACACTATGGCCCATGGCCGTTTTGCTGTTTCCAGAGGCTGTAGGAGTCCCGGGGGTTCCCCCCCCCTCTTTTTTGCCATCACACACACCGGGCAACCAGCTACAAAGTCCGACACATCCTTCTTTAGGGACGGCCACCAGAACTGCCGGTGCACTAAGTGCAAGGTTTTTACATAGCCGAAGTGCCCAGCTAATTTGGAGCAGTGACATAGTTGGAGAATTTCTTTCCTTAATGTTTCCGGGATGTACAGTTTCTCCCCCTTGTACCAAAGAGTGTCTTTTCTTTTCTGCAACCCCTCCGGCCGCCCACCTCCCTCCCGTTCGGCCTCTAGGGTGATTCGTTCTTTGCTTAGCCCACTCAATTCCTTTTTCCTCTGCGAGCGGGTAGTGACCATAGCCGCCACTTGTGTGGGGGGGATCAGGGAATCTACCACTTCCTCTCTCTGGCTCTCATGCTGTGGGAGCCTGGACAGGGCGTCTGCTAGAAAATTGCGGGTCCCCGGGATGTGCTTCAGGGTGAAGTCGAATCTGGAGAAGAAGCCCGCCCACCTGATTTGCTTTTCACTCAATTTTCTTTTCCCTGTTAGTGCCTCTAGATTTTTGTGGTCCGTCCATATCTCAAAGGGCACCCTGGCTCCCTCCAACCAGGACCTCCAAGTTTTCAGTGCAAACATGACAGCGAAAGCCTCTTTGTCCCACACTGACCAGTTCCTCTGCTCCTCTGAGAACTTTCGCGAAATGTAAGCGCAGGGTCTCAGCGTCCCCTCCTCATCCCTCTGCATGAGAATGGCTCCTACGGCGACATCGGAGGCGTCGCATTGGACCACAAACCCCTTCCGCTCATCTGGGTGGCTTAAGACCGGCTCGCTTGTGAACAGTTGTTTAAGCCGGTCGAAAGCCGCCTGACAAGTCGGTGTCCAATTCAGCCTGGCCCCTGGTCGCTTTGCCTCCTCCCCCCTCCCCTTCGTCTTCAGGAGGTCTGTTAGGGGCAGAGCGATCTGGGCGAACCCTTCAATGAATGTCCTATAGAAATTGGAGAATCCGATGAAACTTTGGAGCTGTCTACGTGTCCTCGGGGGGGCCCACTCTAGAACTGCCTGAACTTTAGCTGGATCCATGGCCAGCCCGTCCCCAGACACCCGGAAGCCCAAATAGTCTAGTTCCGTGCGGTGGAACTCGCATTTAGACAGCTTGGCGTAGAGCTGGTACTTCAGCAGGGTGGCCAACACTTCCCTCACTAGTTTCACATGGGATTGTTCGTCTTGCGAATAAATAATGATGTCATCAAGGTACACCACCACCCCCTTGTACAGAAATTTCCGCAATACATCATTTATGAAATTCATGAACACCCCAGGTGCCCCTTGCAATCCAAACGGCATGACTAAATATTCAAATTGCCCCATCGGGGTGTTGAACGCCGTTTTCCACTCATCCCCCTCCTTGATGCGCACTCGGAAGTACGCGTCCCGCAGGTCAAGCTTTGTGAAAATCTTCCCCCCCGCCACCGTGCTTAGCAAATCTTTGATGAGGGGGATGGGGTAGGCGTTTGACATGGAAATCGCGTTAATCCCACGAAAATCAGTGCAAAGCCTAAGACTGTGGTCCTTTTTCTTTCTAAACAACACGGGGGGCGCGTGGGGGGCCGTCGCGGGTCTGATGAACCCCCTTTTCAAGTTCAAGTCTAGGAATTTTCGCAGCTCCTTCTTCTCAGCCCACCCCATTTGGTAGAGCTTGGCCCTGGGAAGGCTTTCCCCGGGGATTAGTTCTATCGCACAGTCTGTGCTCCTGTGGGGGGGTAGCTGGTTGGCCTCCCGCTCACTAAATACTTCCATCAGGTCGCGGTAGGCGTCCGGGACATGGTGCACCTCTTCCACCAGGACACACGCCCTTTCCCGAGCGGCTGGCGCTCGTGGCCCCCATGCTGCCTGCCAAAGGTGCTGGTTGCAACTTGGGTCGGGAAATCTGATGGTCTGGGCTCTCCAGCGGATGAGGGGCTCGTGCTTCTCCAACCACCCCACTCCCAGGACCACGGGGTAGCCACAGGCGGGCGCGATCACAAACGTCTCTGAGTCCCAGTGGTCCTCAATCCCCAGGGAGCACGGCTCAGTCTCTTGCGTGCAGGGTTCCCTCCCCATTACTGACTCATCCATCTGTTCAAAGTGCATAGGGTGGGGCAGTTGTAAGCGTTTCAACCCCAGAGCCTCCACCACCTTGGGGGAAATCAGCTCTCTATTACAGCCCGAGTCTATGAGGGCCCGGATCTGTAGGAACCTTTTTAGCTTTGGGTTCAACAATTTGACCACTATAAAGTACAACCTTCCCGTGGGTCTAACCGTTAGCGGTGCCTCCTCTCGGTCGACCTGCTGGTTGGCACCGTTCAAAGCAGGTCGGCGTCGTTTCCCACCGGCTCCTCTTCCCACGCCAGCTCGGCCAGCTCCTCTGACAGACGCACCTCCTCCTCTTGTAGGTCGTCTTGCACCAGGAGCGCGCTGCTCTTCGCCGTGTCCTTAGGGCGGCCGGTGGTTTTCTTGGGGCCGGGGGTGCCCGGGCGGGTGGCTCCCTGCGGTGGGGCGGCCCCGGTGGCTGATTGGGGGCAGCCGGAGGCCAGATGGTTGGGGTCCCCACACCGGAAACAACGTCAGGGCCCCCCCGGGGCAGCCACTGCCTGCTTCTTGACTTTAGGTGGCTCAGCCTTCCCGGGGCTTGCTTTCGGCGTTCCCCTGCCGGCGGCCAGTGCTTGGCGCAGCATCGCCACTCGTTTCAGGTTGGTCTCCACCTCCCCCGTCAGCTGAATCCACCCCACCAGGGTATCGGGGCGGGCTTGCGTGAGCGCTCTATCCAGGATGCTCGGGTTCAGCCCATTGGTGAAGTGCTCGATCTTCATCACCTCGTTCCAGTTCCGAGCCCGGGCGGCGTTGGCCTGGAAGTCGGCCGCGTACTCTCGGATGGATCGGGCCCCTTGCTTCATGTTCCGCAGCGCCGCCAGCGCTCGGGTTTCTTGCAGGGGGTCCTCGTACTGGGTCAGCAGGGCTTGCACGAAAGTGTTTACGAAGTGGAGGACCGGGCTGTTGGTTTCGCATAGGCTCACATACCACTTCTTCGCTGCGCCCCGTAGCTTCGACCCGAGGTAGTCCACGCGGCTCATCTCATCGGGGAATGAGTCCCCCCAGTAGTGCATGTAGCTGTTCGCCTGGATCGCGAAGTAGTTCACTTCCTCCGGGTCCCCGTCGAACGTGGCGTCCAGCTCCCGGCCTCCCCCCAGGTCTCTTTGTCTGACCGGGGCAGGAGGGGGCGCCGCTGGGGCTTGCGGGGCCGCTCCAGGTGGAGGGGCGGCGGGGCCCTGTTGAACCGGGGGTCCCCGCGGACCCGTCGGGGCTGGCTGTTGCTGGCGAGCCCCGGTCACCCCCAGCGCTCTGCCCAGCTGCGCGGTCAGGGTCTGCATCTGGTCCTTGAGGTCTCTCACTGCCCCATCGATCTCCCTGCGGACCATCGCGCGAAACGCCTCGTACTCCTCATCGGTCTGGTCCTTGGGGCTCGCCCCTCCGTCATCCGCTCCGCACTCGGCCCCTTCGCTTCCACTCCCGGGGTCTTGCGCCCCCGCGGCTCCGGCGCCTTCGCTCGCCTCGCCCGGGTGGGCGGCGGCGGCCTTGGCCAGTTGGACCCGCTTGGTGTGGCGGGTCATGATCGCCTCCCGTCGGACCGGGGCTTGATCCATCAGCGTAGTGGAGGTCCTTGGCTGGTATTGCCGTGGGGTCACCACCAGCTGAAACTGTGGAGGGGAGGCCGCGGTCCTTCTGGCAGTATGGATGTGCCAGGGTGTCTCGGCCCCCTCCACTCTGGTTGGGAATCCTCCATTCTCCGGAGACTGTTCGGACATCGCCTTTTCAGTAGCCGGAAAGGTTGAACTCCAAGATAGAGGAGTCCTTCAAAATGTCAAGTCGGCTGAATTCAATAACGAGTCTCTTGATAGAGTAACAAGTTTATTGTAATCAGAACTAGAGACCATGGCAGAGATTGAAGGACTGAAATACATATGCACTAATCCAGTATTTAAGGTATGAATCTAAAGGATTCCTACGGGGGGGCAATCTATGCAACACATCTTCACACTAGGATGCTACTTCTTTCGTTCCCAGGCCGAAGCCTTGACACCCCATACTCCACACAGAGAACAAGGCTGGGAAGGCACCACTATCTTGTTCACATGTTAGCATTTCAAAGCAGGTTACACAACAAAGGCCTTTCTAGTGAGGGGGCAGGAAAGTGGGCTAGCAGCCCCCGGTGTACACTGTAAAGTACCCAGACTCCTTTACTTCAGAACCAAACTTAATACAGATATTGAGTAACTCATAGCAGACTTGACAATTATAGCCTATGAGAATCATTAGAATGAATGGGCCCATATGGTAATGGTTAGGGTTAGGGTTAGAGTTCAGGACACACAAATGTTGGGTTTAAAATTGGGGTCTGGTTTAGGGTTGGGTAAGATGTATTTTTAATATCACACTGAATAGTACACTATTGATGGAGAAAAATTTTGGATGTTTTTCCATTCTCCATTATAGCCTATGAGATTCATTAGAATGAATGGGCCCATATGGTAAGGGTTAGGGTTAGGGTTAGAGTTCAGGACACACTTATGTTTGGGTGAATATTGAGGTTGGGTTTAGGTTTGGATAAGATGTATTTTTAATATCGCACTGAATGGTACACTCTTGATGGGGAAAAATTTTGGATGTTTTTCCATTCTCCATTATAGCCTATGAGATTCATTAGAATGAATGGGCCCATATGGTAAGGGTTAGGGTTAGGGTTAGAGTTCAGGACACACATATGTTCGGTTTAAAATTGGGGTCTTTTTTAGGGTTGGGTAAGATGTATTTTTAATAGCACACGGAATGGTACACTATTGATGGAGAAAAATTTTGGATGTTTTTCCATTCTCCATTATAGCCTATGAGATACATTAAAATGAATGGGCCCATATGGTAAGGGTTAGGGTTAGGGTTAGAGTTCAGGACACACTTATGTTTGGGTGAATATTGGGGTTGGGTTAAGGGTTGGATAAGATGTATTTTTAATATCGCACTGAATGGTACACTCTTGATGGGGAAAAATTTTGGATGTTTTTCCATTCTCCATTATATCCTATGAGATTCATTACAATGAATGCGCCCATATGGTAAGGGTTAGGGTTAGAGTTCAGGACACACTTATGTTTGGGTGAATATTGGGGTTGGGTTTAGGGTTGGATAAGATGTATTTTTAATATCGCACTGAATGGTACACTCTTGATGGGGAAAAATTTTGGATGTTTATCCATTCTCCATTATAGCCTATGAGATTCATTAGAATGAATGGGCCCATATGGTAAGGGTTAGGGTTAGGGTTAGAGTTCAGGACACACATATGTTCGGTTTAAAATTGGGGTCTGGTTTAGGGTTGGGTAAGATGTATTTTTAATAGCACACTGAATGGTACACTATTGATGGAGAAAAATTTTGGATGTTTTTCCATTCTCCATTATAGTCTATGAGATTCATTAGAATGAATGGGCCCATATGGTAAGGGTTAGGGTTAGGGTTAGAGTTCAGGACACACTTATGTTTGGGTGAATATTGGGGTTGGGTTTAGGGTTGGGTAAGATGTATTTTTAATATCACACTGAATGGTACACTCTTGATGGGGGAAAATTTTGGATGTTCTTCCATTCTCCATTATAGCCTATGAGAATCATTAGAATGAATGGGCCCATATGGTAAGGGTTGGGGTTAGAGTTCAGGACACACAAATGTTGGGTTTAAAATTGGGGTCTGGTTTAGGGTTGGGTAAGATGTATTTTTAATATCACACTGAATAGTACACTATTGATGGAGAACAATTTTGGATGTTTTTCCATTCTCTATTATAACCTATGAGATTCATTAGAATGAATGGGCCCATATGGTAAGGGTTAGGGTTAGGGTTAGAGTTCAGGACACACTTATGTTTGGGTGAATACTGGGGTTGGGTTTAGGGATGGGTAAGATGTATTTTTAATATCACACTGAATGGTACACTCTTGATGGGGGAAAATTTTGGATGTTCTTCCATTCTCCATTATAGCCTATGAGAATCATTAGAATGAATGGGCCCATATGGTAAGGGTTAGGGTTAGGGTTAGAGTTCAGGACACACATATGTTGGGTTTAAAATTGGGGTCTGGTTTAGGGTTGGGTAAGATGTATTTTTAATATCACACTGAATAGTACACTATTGATGGAGAAAAATTTTGGATGTTTATCCATTCTCCATTATAGCCTATGAGATTCATTAGAATGAATGGGAACATATGGTAAGGGTTAGGGTTAGGCTTAGAGTTCAGGACACACATATGTTCGGTTTAAAATTGGGGTCTGGTTTAGGGTTGGGTAAGATGTATTTTTAATAGCACACTGAATGGTACACTATTGATGGAGAAAAATTTTGGATGTTTTTCCATTCTCCATTATAGCCTATGAGATTCATTAGAATGAATGGGCCCAAATGGTAAGGGTTAGGGTTAGGGTTAGAGTTCAGGACACACTTATGTTTGGGTGAATATTGGGGTTGGGTTTAGGGTTGGGTAAGATGTATTTTTAATATCACACTGAATGGTACACTCTTGATGGGGGAAAATTTTGGATGTTCTTCCATTCTCCATTATAGCCTATGAGATTCATTAGAATGAATGGGCCCATATGGTAAGGGTTAGGGTTAGGGTTAGAGTTCAGGACACACTTATGTTTGGGTGAATATTGAGGTTGGGTTTAGATTTGGATAAGATGTATTTTTAATATTGCACTGAATGGTACACTCTTGATGTGGAAAAATTTTGGATGTTTTTCCATTCTCCATTATAGCCTATGAGATTCATTAGAATGAATGGGCCCATATGGTAAGGGTTAGGGTTAGGGTTAGAGTTCAGGACACACATATGTTCGGTTTAAAATTGGGGTATTTTTTAGGGTTGGGTAAGATTTATTTTTAATAGCACACTGAATGGTACACTATTGATGGAGAAAAATTTTGGATGTTTTTCCATTCTCCATTATAGCCTATGAGATTCATTAAAATGAATGGGCCCATATGGTAAGGGTTAGGGTTAGGGTTAGAGTTCAGGACACACTTATGTTTGGGTGAATATTGGGGTTGGGTTAAGGGTTGGATAAGATGTATTTTTAATATCGCACTGAATGGTACACTCTTGATGGGGAAAAATTTTGGATGTTTTTCCATTCTCCATTATATCCTATGAGATTCATTACAATGAATGCGCCCATATGGTAAGGGTTAGGGTTAGAGTTCAGGACACACTTATGTTTGGGTGAATATTGGGGTTGGGTTTAGGGTTGGATAAGATGTATTTTTAATATCGCACTGAATGTTACACTCTTGATGGGGAAAAATTTTGGATGTTTATCCATTCTCCATTATAGCCTATGAGATTCATTAGAATGAATGGGCCCATATGGTAAGGGTTAGGATTAGGGTTAGAGTTCAGGACACACATATGTTCGGTTTAAAATTGGGGTCTGGTTTAGGGTTGGGTAAGATGTATTTTTAATATCACACTGAATGGTACACTCTTGATGGGGGAAAATTTTGGATGTTCTTCCATTCTCCATTATAGCCTATGAGAATCATTAGAATGAATGGGCCCATATGGTAAGGGTTAGGGTTAGGGTTAGAGTTCAGGACACACATATGTTCGGTTTAAAATTGGGGTATTTTTTAGGGTTGGGTAAGATTTATTTTTAATAGCACACTGAATGGTACACTATTGATGGAGAAAAATTTTGGATGTTTTTCCATTCTCCATTATAGCCTATGAGATTCATTAAAATGAATGGGCCCATATGGTAAGGGTTAGGGTTAGGGTTAGAGTTCAGGACACACTTATGTTTGGGTGAATATTGGGGTTGGGTTAAGGGTTGGATAAGATGTATTTTTAATATCGCACTGAATGGTACACTCTTGATGGGGAAAAATTTTGGATGTTTTTCCATTCTCCATTATATCCTATGAGATTCATTACAATGAATGCGCCCATATGGTAAGGGTTAGGGTTAGAGTTCAGGACACACTTATGTTTGGGTGAATATTGGGGTTGGGTTTAGGGTTGGATAAGATGTATTTTTAATATCGCACTGAATGTTACACTCTTGATGGGGAAAAATTTTGGATGTTTATCCATTCTCCATTATAGCCTATGAGATTCATTAGAATGAATGGGCCCATATGGTAAGGGTTAGGATTAGGGTTAGAGTTCAGGACACACATATGTTCGGTTTAAAATTGGGGTCTGGTTTAGGGTTGGGTAAGATGTATTTTTAATATCACACTGAATGGTACACTCTTGATGGGGGAAAATTTTGGATGTTCTTCCATTCTCCATTATAGCCTATGAGAATCATTAGAATGAATGGGCCCATATGGTAAGGGTTAGGGTTAGGGTTAGAGTTCAGGACACACAAATGTTGGGTTTAAAATTGGGGTCTGGTTTAGGGTTGGGTAAGATGTATTTTTAATATCACACTGAATAGTACACTATTGATGGAGAAAAATTTTGGATGTTTTTCCATTCTCCATTATAGCCTATGAGATTCAATAGAATGAATTGGCCCATATGGTAAGGGTTAGGGTTAGGGTTAGAGTTCAGGACACACTTATGTTTGGGTGAATATTGAGGTTGGGTTTAGGTTTGGATAAGATGTATTTTTAATATCGCACTGAATGGTACACTCTTGATGGGGGAAAATTTTGGATGTTCTTCCATTCTCCATTATAGCCTATGAGACTCATTAGAATGAATGGGCCCATATGGTAAGGGTTAGGGTTAGGGTTAGAGTTCAGGACACACAAATGGGGTCTGGTTTAGGGTTGGGTAAGATGTATTTTTAATATCGCACTGAATGGTACACTCTTAATGGGGAAAAATTTTGGATGTTTTTCCATTCTCCATTATAGCCTATGAGATTCATTAAAATGAATGGGCCCATATGGTAAGGGTTAGGGTTAGGGTTAGAGTTCAGGACACACTTATGTTTGGGTGAATATTGGGGTTGGGTTAAGGGTTGGATAAGATGTATTTTTAATATCGCACTGAATGGTACACTCTTGATGGGGAAAAATTTTGGATGTTTTTCCATTCTCCATTATAGCCTATGAGATTCATTAAAATGAATGGGCCCATATGGTAAGGGTTAGGGTTAGGGTTAGAGTTCAGGACACACTTATGTTTGGGTGAATATTGGGGTTGGGTTAAGGGTTGGATAAGATGTATTTTTAATATCGCACTGAATGGTACACTCTTGATGGGGAAAAATTTTGGATGTTTTTCCATTCTCCATTATAGCCTATGAGATTCATTAAAATGAATGGGCCCATATGGTAAGGGTTAGGGTTAGGGTTAGAGTTCAGGACACACTTATGTTTGGGTGAATATTGGGGTTGGGTTTAGGGTTGGATAAGATGTATTTTTAATATCGCACTGAATGTTACACTCTTGATGGGGAAAAATTTTGGATGTTTATCCATTCTCCATTATAGCCTATGAGATTCATTAGAATGAATGGGCCCATATGGTAAGGGTTAGGATTAGGGTTAGAGTTCAGGACACACATATGTTCGGTTTAAAATTGGGGTCTGGTTTAGGGTTGGGTAAGATGTATTTTTAATATCACACTGAATGGTACACTCTTGATGGGGGGAAATTTTGGATGTTCTTCCATTCTCCATTATAGCCTATGAGAATCATTAGAATGAATGGGCCCATATGGTAAGGGTTAGGGTTAGGGTTAGAGTTCAGGACACACAAATGTTGGGTTTAAAATTGGTGTCTGGTTTAGGGTTGGGTAAGATGTATTTTTAATATCACACTGAATAGTACACTATTGATGGAGAAAAATTTTGGATGTTTTTCCATTCTCCATTATAGCCTATGAGATTCAATAGAATGAATTGGCCCATATGGTAAGGGTTAGGGTTAGGGTTAGAGTTCAGGACACACTTATGTTTGGGTGAATATTGAGGTTGGGTTTAGGTTTGGATAAGATGTATTTTTAATATCGCACTGAATGGTACACTCTTGATGGGGGAAAATTTTGGATGTTCTTCCATTCTCCATTATAGCCTATGAGACTCATTAGAATGAATGGGCCCATATGGTAAGGGTTAGGGTTAGGGTTAGAGTTCAGGACACACAAATGGGGTCTGGTTTAGGGTTGGGTAAGATGTATTTTTAATATCGCACTGAATGGTACACTCTTAATGGGGAAAAATTTTGGATGTTTTTCCATTCTCCATTATATCCTATGAGATTCATTACAATGAATGCGCCCATATGGTAAGGGTTAGGGTTAGAGTTCAGGACACACTTATGTTTGGGTGAATATTGGGGTTGGGTTTAGGGTTGGATAAGATGTATTTTTAATATCGCACTGAATGGTACACTCTTGAAGGGGAAAAATTTTGGATGTTTTTCCATTCTCCATTATAGCCTATGAGATTCATTAGAATGAATGGGCCCATATGGTAAGGGTTAGGGTTAGGTTTAGAGTTCAGGACACACATATGTTCGGTTTAAAATTGGGGTATTTTTTAGGGTTGGGTAAGATTTATTTTTAATAGCACACTGAATGGTACAGTATTGATGGAGAAAAATTTTGGATGTTTTTCCAGTCTCCATTATATCCTATGAGATTCATTAAAATGAATGGGCCCATATGGTAAGGGTTAGGGTTAGGGTTAGAGTTCAGGACACACTTATGTTTGGGTGAATATTGGGGTTGGGTTAAGGGTTGGATAAGATGTATTTTTAATATCGCACTGAATGGTACACTCTTGATGGGGAAAAATTTTGGATGTTTTTCCATTCTCCATTATATCCTATGAGATTCATTAGAATGAATGGGCCCATATGGTAAGGGTTAGGGTTAGGGTTAGAGTTCAGGACACACATATGTTCGGTTTAAAATTGGGGTCTGGTTTAGGGTTGGGTAAGATGTATTTTTAATATCACACTGAATGGTACACTCTTGATGGGGGAAAATTTTGGATGTTCTTCCATTCTCCATTATAGCCTATGAGAATCATTAGAATGAATGGGCCCATATGGTAAGGGTTAGGGTTAGGGTTAGAGTTCAGGACACACAAATGTTGGGTTTAAAATTGGGGTCTGGTTTAGGGTTGGGTAAGATGTATTTTTAATATCACACTGAATAGTACACTATTGATGGAGAAAAATTTTGGATGTTTTTCCATTCTCCATTATAGCCTATGAGATTCAATAGAATGAATTGGCCCATATGGTAAGGGTTAGGGTTAGGGTTAGAGTTCAGGACACACTTATGTTTGGGTGAATATTGAGGTTGGGTTAAGGTTTGGATAAGATGTATTTTTAATATCGCACTGAATGGTACACTCTTGATGGGGGAAAATTTTGGATGTTCTTCCATTCTCCATTATAGCCTATGAGATTCATTAGAATGAATGGGCCCATATGGTAAGGGTTAGGGTTAGGTTTAGAGTTCAGGACACACATATGTTCGGTTTAAAATTGGGGTATTTTTTAGGCTTGGGTAAGATTTATTTTTAATAGCACACTGAATGGTACAGTATTGATGGAGAAAAATTTTGGATGTTTTTCCATTCTCCATTATAGCCTATGAGATTCATTAAAATGAATGGGCCCATATGGTAAGGGTTAGGGTTAGGGTTAGAGTTCAGGACACACTTATGTTTGGGTGAATATTGGGGTTGGGTTAAGGGTTGGATAAGATGTATTTTTAATATCGCACTGAATGGTACACTCTTGATGGGGAAAAATTTTGGATGTTTTTCCATTCTCCATTATATCCTATGAGATTCATTACAATGAATGCGCCCATATGGTAAGGGTTAGGGTTAGAGTTCAGGACACACTTATGTTTGGGTGAATATTGGGGTTGGGTTTAGGGTTGGATAAGATGTATTTTTAATATTACACTGAATGGTACACTCTTGATGGGGAAAAATTTTGGATGTTTATCCATTCTCCATTATAGCCTATGAGATTCATTAGAATGAATGGGCCCATATGGTAAGGGTTAGGGTTAGGGTTAGAGTTCAGGACACACATATGTTCGGTTTAAAATTGGGGTCTGGTTTAGGGTTGGGTAAGATGTATTTTTAATATCACACTGAATGGTACACTCTTGATGGGGGAAAATTTTGGATGTTCTTCCATTCTCCATTATAGCCTATGAGAATCATTAGAATGAATGGGCCCATATGGTAAGGGTTAGGGTTAGGGTTAGAGTTCAGGACACACAAATGTTGGGTTTAAAATTGGGGTCTGGTTTAGGGTTGGGTAAGATGTATTTTTAATATCACACTGAATAGTACACTATTGATGGAGAAAAATTTTGGATGTTTTTCCATTCTCCATTATAGCCTATGAGATTCAATAGAATGAATTGGCCCATATGGTAAGGGTTAGGGTTAGAGTTCAGGACACACTTATGTTTGGGTGAATATTGAGGTTGGGTTTAGGTTTGGATAAGATGTATTTTTAATATCGCACTGAATGGTACACTCTTGATGGGGGAAAATTTTGGATGTTCTTCCATTCTCCATTATAGCCTATGAGACTCATTAGAATGAATGGGCCCATATGGTAAGGGTTAGGGTTAGGGTTAGAGTTCAGGACACACAAATGGGGTCTGGTTTAGGGTTGGGTAAGATGTATTTTTAATATCGCACTGAATGGTACACTCTTAATGGGGAAAAATTTTGGATGTTTTTCCATTCTCCATTATATCCTATGAGATTCATTACAATGAATGCGCCCATATGGTAAGGGTTAGGGTTAGAGTTCAGGACACACTTATGTTTGGGTGAATATTGGGGTTGGGTTTAGGGTTGGATAAGATGTATTTTTAATATCGCACTGAATGGTACACTCTTGAAGGGGAAAAATTTTGGATGTTTTTCCATTCTCCATTATAGCCTATGAGATTCATTAGAATGAATGGGCCCATATGGTAAGGGTTAGGGTTAGGTTTAGAGTTCAGGACACACATATGTTCGGTTTAAAATTGGGGTCTTTTTTAGGGTTGGGTAAGATTTATTTTTAATAGCACACTGAATGGTACACTATTGATGGAGAAAAATTTTGGATGTTTTTCCATTCTCCATTATAGCCTATGAGATTCATTAAAATGAATGGGCCCATATGGTAAGGGTTAGGGTTAGGGTTAGAGTTCAGGACACACTTATGTTTGGGTGAATATTGGGGTTGGGTTAAGGGTTGGATAAGATGTATTTTTAATATCGCACTGAATGGTACACTCTTGATGTGGAAAAATTTTGGATGTTTTTCCATTCTCCATTATATCCTATGAGATTCATTACAATGAATGCGCCCATATGGTAAGGGTTAGGGTTAGAGTTCAGGACACACTTATGTTTGGGTGAATATTGGGGTTGGGTTTAGGGTTGGATAAGATGTATTTTTAATATCGCACTGAATGGTACACTCTTGATGGGGAAAATTTTTGGATGTTTATCCATTCTCCATTATAGCCTATGAGATTCATTAGAATGAATGGGCCCATATGGTAAGGGTTAGGATTAGGGTTAGAGTTCAGGACACACATATGTTCGGTTTAAAATTGGGGTCTGGTTTAGGGTTGGGTAAGATGTATCTTTAATATCACACTGAATGGTACACTATTGATGGAGGAAAATTTTGGATGTTTTTCCATTCTCCATTATAGCCTATGAGATTCATTAAAATGAATGGGCCCATATGGTAAGGGTTAGGGTTAGGGTTAGAGTTCAGGACACACTTATGTTTGGGTGCATATTGGGGTTGGGTTTAGGGTTGGATAAGATGTATTTTTAATATCGCACTGAATGGTACACTCTTGATGGGGAAAAATTTTGGATGTTTTTCCATTCTCTATTATATCCTATGAGATTCATTACAATGAATGGGCCCATATGGTAAGGGTTAGGGTTAGGGTAAGAGTTCAGGACACACTTATGTTTGGGTGAATATTGGGGTTGGGTTTAGGGTTGGGTAAGATGTATTTTTAATATCACACTGAATGGTACACTCTTGATGGGGGAAAATTTTGGATGTTCTTCCATTCTCCATTATAGCCTATGAGAATCATTAGAATGAATGGGCCCATATGGTAAGGGTTAGGGTTAGGGTTAGAGTTCAGGACACACATATGTTGGGTTTAAAATTGGGGTCTGGTTTAGGGTTGGGTAAGATGTATTTTTAATATCACACTGAATAGTACACTATTGATGGAGAAAAATTTTGGATGTTTTTCCGTTCTCCATTATAGCCTACGAGATTCATTAGAATGAATGGGCCCATATGGTAAGGGTTAGGGTTAGGGTTAGAGTTCAGGACACACATATGTTCGGTTTAAAATTGGGGTCTGGTTTAGGGTTGGGTAAGATGTATTTTTAATATCACACTGAATAGTACACTATTGATGGAGAAAAATTTTGGATGTTTTTCCATTCTCCATTATAGCCTATGAGATTCATTAGAATGAATGGGCCCATATGGTAAGGGTTAGGGTTAGGGTTAGAGTTCAGGACACACTTATGTTTGGGTGAATATTGAGGTTGGGTTTAGGTTTGGATAAGATGTATTTTTAATATCGCACTGAATGGTACACTCTTGATGGGGGAAAATTTTGGATGTTCTTCCATTCTCCATTATAGCCTATGAGAATCATTAGAATGAATGGGCCCATATGGTAAGGGTTAGGGTTAGGGTTAGAGTTCAGGACACACAAATGGGGTCTGGTTTAGGGTTGGGTAAGATGTATTTTTAATATCACACTGAATAGTACACTATTGATGGAGAAAAATTTTGGATGTTTTTCCATTCTCCATTATAGCCTATGAGATTCATTAGAATGAATGGGCCCATATGGTAAGTGTTAGGGTTAGGGTTAGAGTTCAGGACACACTTATGTTTGGGTGAATATTGAGGTTGGGTTTAGATTTGGATAAGATGTATTTTTAATATTGCACTGAATGGTACACTCTTGATGGGGAAAAATTTTGGATGTTTTTCCATTCTCCATTATAGCCTAAGAGATTCATTAGAATGAATGGGCCCATATGCTAAGGGTTAGGGTTAGGGTTAGAGTTCAGGACACACATATGTTCGGTTTAAAATTGGGGTATTTTTTAGGGTTGGGTAAGATTTATTTTTAATAGCACACTGAATGGTACAGTATTGATGGAGAAAAATTTTGGATGTTTTTCCATTCTCCATTATATCCTATGAGATTCATTAAAATGAATGGGCCCATATGGTAAGGGTTAGGGTTAGGGTTAGAGTTCAGGACACACTTATGTTTGGGTGAATATTGGGGTTGGGTTAAGGGTTGGTTAAGATGTATTTTTAATATCGCACTGAATGGTACACTCTTGATGGGGAAAAATTTTGGATGTTTTTCCATTCTCCATTATAGCCTATGAGATTCATTAAAATGAATGGGCCCATATGGTAAGGGTTAGGGTTAGGGTTAGAGTTCAGGACACACTTATGTTTGGGTGAATATTGGGGTTGGGTTAAGGGTTGGATAAGATGTATTTTTAATATCGCACTGAATGGTACACTCTTGATGGGGAAAAATTTTGGATGTTTTTCCATTCTCCATTATATCCTATGAGATTCATTACAATGAATGCGCCCCTATGGTAAGGGTTAGGGTTAGAGTTCAGGACACACTTATGTTTGGGTGAATATTGGGGTTGGGTTTAGGGTTGGATAAGATGTATTTTTAATATCGCACTGAATGGTATACTCTTGATGGGGAAAAATTTGGATGTTTATCCATTCTCCATTATAGCCTATGAGATTCATTAGAATGAATGGGCCCATATGGTAAGGGTTAGGATTAGGGTTAGAGTTCAGGACACACATATGTTCGGTTTAAAATTGTGGTCTGGTTTAGGGTTGGGTAAGATGTATTTTTAATATCACACTGAATGGTACACTCTTGATGGGGGAAAATTTTGGATGTTCTTCCATTCTCCATTATAGCCTATGAGAATCATTAGAATGAATGGGCCCATATGGTAAGGGTTAGGGTTAGGGTTAGAGTTCAGGACACACAAATGTTGGGTTTAAAATTGGGGTCTGGTTTAGGGTTGGGTAAGATGTATTTTTAATATCACACTGAATAGTACACTATTGATGGAGAAAAATTTTGGATGTTTTTCCATTCTCCATTATAGCCTATGAGATTCATTAGAATGAATGGGCCCATATGGTAAGGGTTAGGGTTAGGGTTAGAGTTCAGGACACACTTATGTTCGGGTGAATATTGAGGTTGGGTTTAGGTTTGGATAAGATGTATTTTTAATATCGCACTGAATGGTACACTCTTGATGGGGGAAAATTTTGGATGTTCTTCCATTCTCCATTATAGCCTATGAGAATCATTAGAATCAATGGGCCCATATGGTAAGGGTTAGGGTTAGGGTTAGAGTTCAGGACACACATATGTTCGGTTTAAAATTGGGGTCTGGTTTAGGGTTGGGTAAGATGTATCTTTAATATCACACTGAATGGTACACTATTGATGGAGAAAATTTTTGGATGTTTTTCCATTCTCCATTATAGCCTATGAGATTCATTAAAATGAATGGGCCCATATGGTAAGGGTTAGGGTTAGGGTTAGAGTTCAGGACACACTTATGTTTGGGTGCATATTGGGGTTGGGTTTAGGGTTGGATAAGATGTATTTTTAATATTGCACTGAATGGTACACTCTTGATGGGGAAAAATTTTGGATGTTTTTCCATTCTCCATTATATCCTATGAGATTCATTACAATGAATGGGCCCATATGGTAAGGGTTAGGGTTAGGGTAAGAGTTCAGGACACACTTATGTTTGGGTGAATATTGGGGTTGGGTTTAGGGTTGGATAAGATGTATTTTTAATATCGCACTGAATGGTACACTCTTGATGGGGAAAATTTTTGGATGTTTATCCATTCTCCATTATAGCCTATGAGATTCATTAGAATGAATGGGCCCATATGGTAAGGGTTAGGGTTAGGGTTAGAGTTCAGGACACACATATGTTGGGTTTAAAATTGGGGTCTTGTTTAGGGTTGGGTAAGATGTATTTTTAATATCACACTGAATAGTACACTATTGATGGAGAAAAATTTTGGATGTTTTTCCATTCTCCATTATAGCCTATGAGATTCATTAGAATGAATGGGCCCATATGGTAAGGGTTAGGGTTAGGGTTAGAGTTCAGGACACACTTATGTTTGGGTGAATATTGAGGTTGGGTTTAGGTTTGGATAAGATGTATTTTTAATATCGCACTGAATGGTACACTCTTGATGGGGAAAAATTTTGGATGTTTTTCCATTCTCCATTATAGCCTATGAGATTCATTAGAATGAATGGGCCCATATGGTAAGGGTTAGGGTTAGGGTTAGAGTTCAGGACACACATATGTTCGGTTTAAAATTGGGGTCTTTTTTAGGGTTGGGTAAGATTTATTTTTAATAGCACACTGAATGGTACACAATTGATGGGGAAAAATTTTGGATGTTTTTCCATTCTCCATTATAGCCTATGAGATTCATTAAAATGAATGGGCCCATATGGTAAGGGTTAGGGTTAGGGTTAGAGTTCAGGACACACTTATGTTTGGGTGAATATTGGGGTTGGGTTAAGGGTTGGATAAGATGTATTTTTAATATCGCACTGAATGGTACACTCTTGAGAGATCACAGAGTCTAAAATAATCTAGACACCTTTTCTCCCAAGTTCCCACAAAAGAGTCGAAGAAAATCAGATGGGGAAGGCCACCTGGCTTTGAGAGAACCCTCAAAAAGTAACAAAGGGTGTTTAACCACATAGACGTCTCGATGCTTGGGACGCCAGATTCCAACCTGATGGCAGTGTTTGGCACACAACTGGGAACGGACAGAAGCTTGCGCAAGAGTTTGGTTTGTACTATCTCCAACGGCTTGGTGGTTGAATAAGGGCCAATTTCAGCGCCATAGAGCAACTGGACCCTGGTCTTTGCAGTATGCAGCCTTAGTGCTGCAGGCAAGAATTTGGCCCCTTTAGAGATGTAAAAACGGTAGATGGCATCAGCTGTTCTTTGCGCAGATTGTGCAACATAGTTCTTATGTGCCACACGCTTTCCCTGATAATGAAAAATCACCCCCAGGTATTTAATAATTTTAACTTGCTCAATGGGTTTACCATTTAGAAACCAGCAATGAGCCTTGAAACGTTTGGTGAAGACTAAAACCTTGGTTTTATCTAGATTAATTTCCAACTTTTCCTGCAGACTGGTCTGGGTTAGATGGCGAAGGGCCCTTCGCATACCAATCTGCGTCCTGGATAGAATAAGCACGTCGTCAGCATACGCTAAAACTGGAATATGCCGATCGGCGAGCTTGGGAGAATGTAAAGCCAAATCATTAAAGGAGGTTAGAAGTGAGTTTATGTAGAAATTGAAAAGCAAGGGGGCGAGCACACAACCCTGTCTGACACCCTTGTTCACTAAAATTGGTTGGGTTAGATGGCCTTGAGATGAGCATCTTATCCTGATGCCCGAGTTGCTATAAAGGCTAACCATTAGCAACAACAGCCGTCTGTCAATAGACGAAGCTGCAAGCTTGTCCCATAACCTGGATCTGGGTATCAGATCAAAGGCAGCCTTAAAGTCGACAAAGGCTGCAAAGAGTCTGGAGCCCTTTGTGGCCAAATATTTATCAACCAGAAATTGCAGCACCAAAGTCTGGTCAAGGTGGGATCTTCCAGGGCAGAAGGCAGCCTGAACATCGGCAATAATGCCTTATGTTTGGGTGCATATTGGGGTTGGGTTTAGGGTTGGATAAGATGTATTTTTAATATCGCACTGAATGGTACACTCTTGATGGGGAAAAAATTTGGATGTTTTTCCATTCTCCATTATATCCTATGAGATTCATTACAATGAATGGGCCCATATGGTAAGGGTTAGGGTTAGGGTAAGAGTTCAGGACACACTTATGTTTGGGTGAATATTGGGGTTGGGTTTAGGGTTGGATAAGATGTATTTTTAATATCGCACTGAATGGTACACTCTTGATGGGGAAAATTTTTGGATGTTTATCCATTCTCCATTATAGCCTATGAGATTCATTAGAATGAATGGGCCCATATGGTAAGGGTTAGGGTTAGGGTTAGAGTTCAGGACACACATATGTTGGGTTTAAAATTGGGGTCTTGTTTAGGGTTGGGTAAGATGTATTTTTAATATCACACTGAATAGTACACTATTGATGGAGAAAAATTTTGGATGTTTTTCCATTCTCCATTATAGCCTATGAGATTCATTAGAATGAATGGGCCCATATGGTAAGGGTTAGGGTTAGGGTTAGAGTTCAGGACACACTTATGTTTGGGTGAATATTGAGGTTGGGTTTAGGTTTGGATAAGATGTATTTTTAATATCGCACTGAATGGTACACTCTTGATGGGGAAAAATTTTGGATGTTTTTCCATTCTCCATTATAGCCTATGAGATTCATTAGAATGAATGGGCCCATATGGTAAGGGTTAGGGTTAGGGTTAGAGTTCAGGACACACATATGTTCGGTTTAAAATTGGGGTCTTTTTTAGGGTTGGGTAAGATTTATTTTTAATAGCACACTGAATGGTACACAATTGATGGGGAAAAATTTTGGATGTTTTTCCATTCTCCATTATAGCCTATGAGATTCATTAAAATGAATGGGCCCATATGGTAAGGGTTAGGGTTAGGGTTAGAGTTCAGGACACACTTATGTTTGGGTGAATATTGGGGTTGGGTTAAGGGTTGGATAAGATGTATTTTTAATATCGCACTGAATGGTACACTCTTGAGAGATCACAGAGTCTAAAATAATCTAGACACCTTTTCTCCCAAGTTCCCACAAAAGAGTCGAAGAAAATCAGATGGGGAAGGCCACCTGGCTTTGAGAGAACCCTCAAAAAGTAACAAAGGGTGTTTAACCACATAGACGTCTCGATGCTTGGGACGCCAGATTCCAACCTGATGGCAGTGTTTGGCACACAACTGGGAACGGACAGAAGCTTGCGCAAGAGTTTGGTTTGTACTATCTCCAACGGCTTGGTGGTTGAATAAGGGCCAATTTCAGCGCCATAGAGCAACTGGACCCTGGTCTTTGCAGTATGCAGCCTTAGTGCTGCAGGCAAGAATTTGGCCCCTTTAGAGATGTAAAAACGGTAGATGGCATCAGCTGTTCTTTGCGCAGATTGTGCAACATAGTTCTTATGTGCCACACGCTTTCCCTGATAATGAAAAATCACCCCCAGGTATTTAATAATTTTAACTTGCTCAATGGGTTTACCATTTAGAAACCAGCAATGAGCCTTGAAACGTTTGGTGAAGACTAAAACCTTGGTTTTATCTAGATTAATTTCCAACTTTTCCTGCAGACTGGTCTGGGTTAGATGGCGAAGGGCCCTTCGCATACCAATCTGCGTCCTGGATAGAATAAGCACGTCGTCAGCATACGCTAAAACTGGAATATGCCGATCGGCGAGCTTGGGAGAATGTAAAGCCAAATCATTAAAGGAGGTTAGAAGTGAGTTTATGTAGAAATTGAAAAGCAAGGGGGCGAGCACACAACCCTGTCTGACACCCTTGTTCACTAAAATTGGTTGGGTTAGATGGCCTTGAGATGAGCATCTTATCCTGATGCCCGAGTTGCTATAAAGGCTAACCATTAGCAACAACAGCCGTCTGTCAATAGACGAAGCTGCAAGCTTGTCCCATAACCTGGATCTGGGTATCAGATCAAAGGCAGCCTTAAAGTCGACAAAGGCTGCAAAGAGTCTGGAGCCCTTTGTGGCCAAATATTTATCAACCAGAAATTGCAGCACCAAAGTCTGGTCAAGGTGGGATCTTCCAGGGCAGAAGGCAGCCTGAACATCGGCAATAATGCCTTATGTTTGGGTGCATATTGGGGTTGGGTTTAGGGTTGGATAAGATGTATTTTTAATATCGCACTGAATGGTACACTCTTGATGGGGAAAAAATTTGGATGTTTTTCCATTCTCCATTATATCCTATGAGATTCATTAGAATGAATGGGCCCATATGGTAAGGGTTAGGGTTAGGGTAAGAGTTCAGGACACACTTATGTTTGAGTGAATATTGGGGTTGGGTTTAGGGTTGGATAAGATGTATTTTTAATATCGCACTGAATGGTACACTCTTGATGGGGAAAAATTTTGGATGTTTATCCATTCTCCATTATATCCTATAAGATTCATTAGAATGAATGGGCCCATATGGTAAGGGTTAGGGTTAGGGTTAGAGATCAGGACACACAAATGGGGTCTGGTTTAGCGTTGGGTAAGATGTATTTTTGATATCACACTGAATAATACACTATTGATGGAGAAAAATTTTGGATGTTTTTCCATTCTCCATTATATCCTATGAGATTCATTAGAATGAATGGGCCCATATGGTAAGGGTTAGGGTTAGGGTAAGAGTTCAGGACACACTTATGTTTGGGTGAATATTGGGGTTGGGTTTAGGGTTGGATAAGATGTATTTTTAATATCGCACTGAATGGTACACTCTTGATGGGGAAAAATTTTGGATGTTTTTCCATTCTCCATTATATCCTATGAGATTCATTACAATGAATGCGCCCATATGGTAAGGGTTAGGGTTAGAGTTCAGGACAAACTTATGTTTGGGTGAATATTGGGGTTGGGTTTAGGGTTGGGTAAGATGTATTTTTAATATCACACTGAATGGTACACTCTTGATGGGGGAAAATTTTGGATGTTCTTCCATTCTCCATTATAGCCTATGAGAATCATTAGAATGAATGGGCCCATATGGTAAGGGTTAGGGTTAGGGTTAGAGTTCAGGACACACTTATGTTTGGCTGAATATTGGGGTTGGGTTTAGGGTTGGATAAGATGTATTTTTAATATCGCACTGAATGGTACACTCTTGATGGGGAAAAATTTTGGATGTTTTTCCATTCTCCATTATAGCCTATGAGATTCATTAAAATGAATGGGCCCATATGGTAAGGGTTAGGGTTAGGGTAAGAGTTCAGGACACACTTATGTTTGGGTGAATATTGGGGTTGGGTTTAGGGTTGGGTTTAGAGTTCAGGACACACTTATATTTGGGTGCATATTGGGGTTGGGTTTAGGGTTGGATAAGATGTATTTTTAATATCGCACTGAATGGTACACTCTTGATGGGGAAAAATTTTGGATGTTTATCCATTCTCCATTATATCCTATGAGATTCATTAGAATGAATGGGCCCATATGGTAAGGGTTAGGGTTAGGGTTAGAGTTCAGGACACACTTATGTTTGGGTGAATATTGGGGTTGGTTTAAGGGTTGGATAAGATGTATTTTTAATATCGCACTGAATGGTACCCTCTTGATGGGGAAAAATTTTGGATGTTTTTCCATTCTCCATTATATCCTATGAGATTCATTACAATGAATGGGCCCATATGGTAAGGGTTAGGGTTAGGGTAAGAGTTCAGGACACACTTATGTTTGAGTGAATATTGGGGTTGGGTTTAGGGTTGGATAAGATGTATTTTTAATATCGCACTGAATGGTACACTCTTGATGGGGAAAAATTTTGGATGTTTATCCATTCTCCATTATATCCTATAAGATTCATTAGAATGAATGGGCCCATATGGTAAGGGTTAGGGTTAGGGTTAGAGATCAGGACACACAAATGGGGTCTGGTTTAGCGTTGGGTAAGATGTATTTTTTATATCACACTGAATAATACACTATTGATGGAGAAAAAGTTTGGATGTTTTTCCATTCTCCATTATATCCTATGAGATTCATTAGAATGAATGGGCCCATATGGTAAGGGTTAGGGTTAGGGTAAGAGTTCAGGACACACTTATGTTTGGGTGAATATTGGGGTTGGGTTTAGGGTTGGATAAGATGTATTTTTAATATCGCACTGAATGGTACACTCTTGATGGGGAAAAATTTTGGATGTTTTTCCATTCTCCATTATATCCTATGAGATTCATTACAATGAATGCGCCCATATGGTAAGGGTTAGGGTTAGAGTTCAGGACAAACTTATGTTTGGGTGAATATTGGGGTTGGGTTTAGGGTTGGGTAAGATGTATTTTTAATATCACACTGAATGGTACACTCTTGATGGGGGAAAATTTTGGATGTTCTTCCATTCTCCATTATAGCCTATGAGAATCATTAGAATGAATGGGCCCATATGGTAAGGGTTAGGGTTAGGGTTAGAGTTCAGGACACACTTATGTTTGGCTGAATATTGGGGTTGGGTTTAGGGTTGGATAAGATGTATTTTTAATATCGCACTGAATGGTACACTCTTGATGGGGAAAAATTTTGGATGTTTTTCCATTCTCCATTATAGCCTATGAGATTCAATAAAATGAATGGGCCCATATGGTAAGGGTTAGGGTTAGGGTAAGAGTTCAGGACACACTTATGTTTGGCTGAATATTGGGGTTGGGTTTAGGGTTGGGTTTAGAGTTCAGGACACACTTATGTTTGGGTGCATATTGGGGTTGGGTTTAGGGTTGGATAAGATGTATTTTTAATATCGCACTGAATGGTACACTCTTGATGGGGAAAAATTTTGGATGTTTATCCATTCTCCATTATATCCTATGAGATTCATTAGAATGAATGGGCCCATATGGTAAGGGTTAGGGTTAGGGTTAGAGTTCAGGACACACTTATGTTTGGGTGAATATTGGGGTTGGTTTTAGGGTTGGATAAGATGTATTTTTAATATCGCACTGAATGGTACCCTCTTGATGGGGAAAAATTTTGGATGTTTTTCCATTCTCCATTATATCCTATGAGATTCATTACAATGAATGGGCCCATATGGTAAGGGTTAGGGTTAGGGTAAGAGTTCAGGACACACTTATGTTTGAGTGAATATTGGGGTTGGGTTTAGGGTTGGATAAGATGTATTTTTAATATCGCACTGAATGGTACACTCTTGATGGGGAAAAATTTTGGATGTTTATCCATTCTCCATTATATCCTATAAGATTCATTAGAATGAATGGGCCCATATGGTAAGGGTTAGGGTTAGGGTTAGAGATCAGGACACACAAATGGGGTCTGGTTTAGCGTTGGGTAAGATGTATTTTTGATATCACACTGAATAATACACTATTGATGGAGAAAAAGTTTGGATGTTTTTCCATTCTCCATTATATCCTATGAGATTCATTAGAATGAATGGGCCCATATGGTAAGGGTTAGGGTTAGGGTAAGAGTTCAGGACACACTTATGTTTGGGTGAATATTGGGGTTGGGTTTAGGGTTGGATAAGATGTATTTTTAATATCGCACTGAATGGTACACTCTTGATGGGGAAAAATTTTGGATGTTTTTCCATTCTCCATTATATCCTATGAGATTCATTACAATGAATGCGCCCATATGGTAAGGGTTAGGGTTAGAGTTCAGGACAAACTTATGTTTGGGTGAATATTGGGGTTGGGTTTAAGGTTGGGTAAGATGTATTTTTAATATCACACTGAATGGTACACTCTTGATGGGGGAAAATTTTGGATGTTCTTCCATTCTCCATTATAGCCTATGAGAATCATTAGAATGAATGGGCCCATATGGTAAGGGTTAGGGTTAGGGTTAGAGTTCAGGAAACACAAATGTTGGGTTTAAAATTGGGGTCTGGTTTAGGGTTGGGTAAGATGTATTTTTAATATCACACTGAATAGTACACTATTGATGGAGAAAAATTTTGGATGTTTTTCCATTCTCCATTATAGCCTATGAGATTCATTAGAATGAATGGGCCCATATGGTAAGGGTTAGGGTTAGGGTTAGAGTTCAGGACACACTTATGTTTGGGTGAATATTGAGGTTGGGTTTAGGTTTGGATAAGATGTATTTTTAATATCGCACTGAATGGTACACTCTTGATGGGGAAAAATTTTGGATGTTTTTCCATTCTCCATTATAGCCTATGAGATTCATTAGTATGAATGGGCCCATATGGTAAGGGTTAGGGTTAGGGTTAGAGTTCAGGACACACTTATGTTTGGGTGAATATTGAGGTTGGGTTTAGGTTTGGATAAGATGTATTTTTAATATCGCACTGAATGGTACACTCTTGATGGGGAAAAATTTTGGATTTTTTTCCATTCTCCATTATATCCTATGAGATTGATTAGAATGAATGGTACCATATGGTAAAGGTTAGGGTTAGGGTTAGAGTTCAGGACACCCTTATGTTTGGGTGAATATTGGGGTTGGGTTTAGGGTTGGATAAGATGTATTTTTAATATTGCACTGAATGGTACACTCTTGATGGGGAAAAATTTTGGATGTTTATCCATTCTCCATTATAGCCTATGAGATTCATTAGAATGAATGGGCCCATATGTTAAGGGTTAGGGTTAGGGTTAGATTTCAGGACACACTTATGTTTGGGTGAATATTGGGGTTGGGTTTAGGGTTGGATAAGATGTATTTTTAATATCGCACTGAATGGTACACTCTTGATGGGGAAAAATTTTGGATGATTTTCCATTCTCCATTATATCCTGTGAGATTGATAATAATGAATGAGCCCATATGGTAAGGGTTAGGGTTAGGGTTAGAGTTCAGGACACACTTATGTTTGGGTGAATATTGGGGTTGGGTTTAGGGTTGGATAAGATGTATTTTTAATATTGCACTGAATGGAACACTCTTGATGGGGAAAAATTTTGGATGTTTATCCATTCTCCATTATAGCCTATGAGATTCATTAGAATGAATGGGCCCATATGGTAAGGGTTAGGGTTAGGGTTAGAGTTCAGGACACACATATGTTCGGTTTAAAATTGGGGTCTGTTTTAGGGTTGGGTAAGATGTATTTTTAATAACACACTGTATGGTACACTAGTGATGGAGAAAAATTTTGGATGTTTTTCCATTCTCCATTATAGCCTATGAGATTCATTAAAATGAATGGGCCCATATGGTAAGGTTTAGGGTTAGGGTTAGAGTTCCGAACACACTTATGTTTGGGTGAATATTGGGGTTGGGTTTAGGTTTGGATAAGATGTATTTTTAATATCGCTCTGAATGGTACACTCTTGATGGGGAACAATTTTGGATGTTTTTCCATTCTCCATTATAGCCTATGAGATTCATTAGAATGAATTGGCCCATATGGTAAGGGTTAGGTTTAGGGTTAGATTTCAGGACACACTTATGTTTGGGTGAATATTGGGGTTGGGTTTAGGGTTGGATAAGATGTATTTTTAATATCGCACTGAATGGTACACTATTGATGGAGAAAAATTTTGGATGTTTTTCCATTCTCCATTATAGCCTATGAGATTCATTAAAATGAATGGGCCCATATGGTAAGGGTTAGGGTTAGGCTTAGAGTTCAGGACACACTTATGTTTGGGTTAATATTGGGGTTGGGTTTAGGGTTGGATAAGATGTATTTTTAATATCGCACTGAATGGTGCACTCTTGATGGGGAAAAATTTTGGATGTTTATCCATTCTCCATTATAGCCTATGAGATTCATTAGAATGAATGGGCCCATATGGTAAGGGTTAGGGTTAGGGTTAGAGTTCAGGACACACATATGTTCGGTTTAAAATTGGGGTCTGGTTTAGGGTTGGGTAAGATGTATTTTTAATATCACACTGAATGGTACACTATTGATGGAGAAAAATTTTGGATGTTTTTCCATTCTCCATTATAGCCTATGAGATTCATTAAAATGAATGGGCCCATATGGTAAGGTTTAGGGTTAGGGTTAGAGTTCAGGACACACATATGTTGGGTTTAAAATTGGGGTCTGGTTTAGGGTTGGGTAAGATGTATTTTTAATATCACACTGAATAGTACAGTATCGATGGAGAAAAATTTTGGATGTTTTTCCATTCTCCATAATAGCCTATGAGATTGATTAGAATGAATTGGCCCATATGGTAAGGGTTAGGGTTAGGGTTAGATTTCAGGACACACTTATGTTTGGGTGAATATTGGGGTTGGGTTTAGGGTTGGATAAGATGTATTTTTAATATCGCACTAAAAGGTACACTCTTGATGGGGAAAATTTTTGGATATTTTTCCATTCTCCATTATATACTATGAGATTGATTAGAATGAATGGGCCCATATGGTAAGGGTTAGGGTTAGGGTTAGAGTTCAGGACACACTTATGTTTGGGTGAATATTGGGGTTGCGTTTAGGGTTGGGTAAGATGTATTTTTAATATCAAACTGAATGGTACACTCTTGATGGAGAAAAATTTTGGATGTTCTTCCATTCTCCATTATATCCTATGAGAATCATTAGAATGAATGGGCCCATATGGTAAGGGTTAGGGTTAGGGTTAGAGTTCAGGACACACATATGTTGGGTTTAAAATTGGGGTCTGGTTTAGGGTTGGGTAAGATGTATTTTTAATATCACACTGAATGGTACACTATTGATGGAGAAAAATTTTGGATGTTTTTCCATTCTCCATTATAGCCTATGAGATTCATTGAAATGAATGGGCCCATATGGTAAGGGTTAGGGTTAGGGTTAGAGTTCAGGACACACTTATGTTTGGGTGAATATTGGGGTTGGGTTTAGGGTTGGATAAGATGTATTTTTAATATCGCTCTGAATGGTAGACTCTTGATGGGGAAAAATTTTGGATGTTTTTCCATTCTCCATTATAGCCTATGAGATTCATTAGAATGAATGGTCCCATATGGTAAGGGTTAGGAATAGGGTTACAGTTCAGGAGACACTTATGTTTGGGTGAATATTGGGGTTGGGTTTAGGGTTGGATAAGATGTATTTTTAATATCACACTGAATGGTACACTCTTGATGGGGAAAAATTTTGGATGTTTTTCCATTCTCCATAATAGCTTATGAGATTGATTAGAATGAATTGGCCCATATGGTAAGGGTTAGGGTTAGGGTTAGAGTTCAGGAAACACTTATGTTTGGGTGAATATTGGGGTTGGGTTTAGGGTTGGGTAAGATGTATTTTTAATATCACACTGAATGGTACACTCTTGATGGGGAAAAATTTTGGATATTCTTCCATTCTCCATTATAGCCTAAGAGAATCATTAGAATGAATGGGCCCATATGGTAAGGGTTAGGGTTAGGGTTAGAGTTCAGGACACACATATGTTGGGTTTAAAATTGGGGTCTGGTTTAGGGTTGGGTAAGATGTATTTTTAATATCACACTGAATAGTACACTATTGATGGAGAAAAATTTTGGATGTTTTTCCATTCTCCATTATAGCCTATGAGATTCATTAGAATGAATGGGCCCATATGGTAACGGTTAGGGTTAGGGTTAGAGTTCAGGACACACATATGTTGGGTTTAATATCGGGGTCTGGTATAGGGTTGGGTAAGATGTATTTTTAATATCACACTGAATAGTACACTATTGATGGAGAAAAATTTTGGATGTTTTTCCATTCTCCATTATAGCCTATGAGATTCATTAGAATGAATGGGCCCATATGGTAATTGTTAGGGTTAGGGTTAGAGTTCAGGAAACACTTATGCTTGGGTGAATATTGGGGTTGGGTTTAGGGTTGGGTAAGATGTATTTTTAATATCACACTGAATGGTACACTCTTGATGGGGAAAAATTTTGGATGTTTTTCCATTCTCCATTATAGCCTATGAGATTCATTAGAATGAATGGACCCATATGGTAAGGGTTAGGGTTAGAGTTCAGGACACACATATGTTGGGTTTAAAATTGGGGTCTGGTTTAGGGTTGGGTAAGATGTATTTTTAATATCACACTGACTGGTACACTATTGATGGAGAAAAATTTTGGATGTTTTTCCATTCTCCATTATAGCCTATGAGATTCATTAGAATGAATGGGCCCATATGGTAAGGGTTAGGGTTAGGGTTAGAGTTCAGGACACACATATGTTCGGTTTAAAATTGGGGTCTGTTTTAGGGTTGGGTAAGATGTATTTTTAATAACACACTGAATGGTACACTATTGATGGAGAAAAATCTTGGATGTTTTTCCATTCTCCATTATAGCATATGAGATTCATTAAAATGAATGGGCCCATATGGTAAGCGTTAGGGTTAGGGTTAGAGTTCAGAACACACTTATGTTTGGGTGAATATTGGGGTTGGGTTTAGGGTTGGATAAGATGTATTTTTAATATCGCTCTGAATGGTAGACTCTTGATGGGGAAAAATTTTGGATGTTTTTCTATTCTCCATTATAGCCTATGAGATTCATTAGAATGAATGGTCCCATATGGTAAGGGTTAGGAATAGGGTTACAGTTCAGGAGACACTTATGTTTGGGTGAATATTGGGGTTGGGTTTAGGGTTGGATAAGATGTATTTTTAATATCACACTGAATGGTACACTCTTGATGGGGAAAAATTTTGGATGTTTTTCCATTCTCCATAATAGCTTATGAGATTGATTAGAATGAATTGTCCCATATGGTAAGGGTTAGGGTTAGGGTTAGAGTTCAGGAAACACTTATGTTTGGGTGAATATTGGGGTTGGGTTTAGGGTTGGGTAAGATGTATTTTTAATATCACACTGAATGGTACACTCTTGATGGGGAAAAATTTTGGATATTCTTCCATTCTCCATTATAGCCTAAGAGAATCATTAGAATGAATGGGCCCATATGGTAAGGGTTAGGGTTAGGGTTAGAGTTCAGGACACACATATGTTGGGTTTAAAATTGGGGTCTGGTTTAGGGTTGGGTAAGATGTATTTTTAATATCACACTGAATAGTACACTATTGATGGAGAAAAATTTTGGATGTTTTTCCATTCTCCATTATAGCCTATGAGATTCATTAGAATGAATGGGCCCATATGGTAACGGTTAGGGTTAGGGTTAGAGTTCAGGACACACATATGTTGGGTTTAATATCGGGGTCTGGTATAGGGTTGGGTAAGATGTATTTTTAATATCACACTGAATAGTACACTATTGATGGAGAAAAATTTTGGATGTTTTTCCATTCTCCATTATAGCCTATGAGATTCATTAGAATGAATGGGCCCATATGGTAATTGTTAGGGTTAGGGTTAGAGTTCAGGAAACACTTATGCTTGGGTGAATATTGGGGTTGGGTTTAGGGTTGGGTATGATGTATTTTTAATATCACACTGAATGGTACACTCTTGATGGGGAAAAATTTTGGATGTTTTTCCATTCTCCATTATAGCCTATGAGATTGATTAGAATGAATGGTACCATATGGTAAAGGTTAGGGTTAGGGTTAGAGTTCAGGACACCCTTATGTTTGGGTGAATATTGGGGTTGGGTTTAGGGTTGGATAAGATGTATTTTTAATATTGCACTGAATGGTACACTCTTGATGGGGAAAAATTTTGGATGTTTATCCATTCTCCATTATAGCCTATGAGATTCATTAGAATGAATGGGCCCATATGTTAAGGGTTAGGGTTAGGGTTAGATTTCAGGACACACTTATGTTTGGGTGAATATTGGGGTTGGGTTTAGGGTTGGATAAGATGTATTTTTAATATCGCACTGAATGGTACACTCTTGATGGGGAAAAATTTTGGATGATTTTCCATTCTCCATTATATCCTGTGAGATTGATAATAATGAATGAGCCCATATGGTAAGGGTTAGGGTTAGGGTTAGAGTTCAGGACACACTTATGTTTGGGTGAATATTGGGGTTGGGTTTAGGGTTGGATAAGATGTATTTTTAATATTGCACTGAATGGAACACTCTTGATGGGGAAAAATTTTGGATGTTTATCCATTCTCCATTATAGCCTATGAGATTCATTAGAATGAATGGGCCCATATGGTAAGGGTTAGGGTTAGGGTTAGAGTTCAGGACACACATATGTTCGGTTTAAAATTGGGGTCTGTTTTAGGGTTGGGTAAGATGTATTTTTAATAACACACTGTATGGTACACTAGTGATGGAGAAAAATTTTGGATGTTTTTCCATTCTCCATTATAGCCTATGAGATTCATTAAAATGAATGGGCCCATATGGTAAGGTTTAGGGTTAGGGTTAGAGTTCCGAACACACTTATGTTTGGGTGAATATTGGGGTTGGGTTTAGGTTTGGATAAGATGTATTTTTAATATCGCTCTGAATGGTACACTCTTGATGGGGAACAATTTTGGATGTTTTTCCATTCTCCATTATAGCCTATGAGATTCATTAGAATGAATTGGCCCATATGGTAAGGGTTAGGTTTAGGGTTAGATTTCAGGACACACTTATGTTTGGGTGAATATTGGGGTTGGGTTTAGGGTTGGATAAGATGTATTTTTAATATCGCACTGAATGGTACACTATTGATGGAGAAAAATTTTGGATGTTTTTCCATTCTCCATTATAGCCTATGAGATTCATTAAAATGAATGGGCCCATATGGTAAGGGTTAGGGTTAGGCTTAGAGTTCAGGACACACTTATGTTTGGGTTAATATTGGGGTTGGGTTTAGGGTTGGATAAGATGTATTTTTAATATCGCACTGAATGGTGCACTCTTGATGGGGAAAAATTTTGGATGTTTATCCATTCTCCATTATAGCCTATGAGATTCATTAGAATGAATGGGCCCATATGGTAAGGGTTAGGGTTAGGGTTAGAGTTCAGGACACACTTATGTTTGGGTGAATATTGAGGTTGGGTTTAGGTTTGGATAAGATGTATTTTTAATATCGCACTGAATGGTACACTCTTGATGGGGAAAAATTTTGGATGTTTTTCCATTCTCCATTATAGCCTATGAGATTCATTAGTATGAATGGGCCCATATGGTAAGGGTTAGGGTTAGGGTTAGAGTTCAGGACACACTTATGTTTGGGTGAATATTGAGGTTGGGTTTAGGTTTGGATAAGATGTATTTTTAATATCGCACTGAATGGTACACTCTTGATGGGGAAAAATTTTGGATTTTTTTCCATTCTCCATTATATCCTATGAGATTGATTAGAATGAATGGTACCATATGGTAAAGGTTAGGGTTAGGGTTAGAGTTCAGGACACCCTTATGTTTGGGTGAATATTGGGGTTGGGTTTAGGGTTGGATAAGATGTATTTTTAATATTGCACTGAATGGTACACTCTTGATGGGGAAAAATTTTGGATGTTTATCCATTCTCCATTATAGCCTATGAGATTCATTAGAATGAATGGGCCCATATGTTAAGGGTTAGGGTTAGGGTTAGATTTCAGGACACACTTATGTTTGGGTGAATATTGGGGTTGGGTTTAGGGTTGGATAAGATGTATTTTTAATATCGCACTGAATGGTACACTCTTGATGGGGAAAAATTTTGGATGATTTTCCATTCTCCATTATATCCTGTGAGATTGATAATAATGAATGAGCCCATATGGTAAGGGTTAGGGTTAGGGTTAGAGTTCAGGACACACTTATGTTTGGGTGAATATTGGGGTTGGGTTTAGGGTTGGATAAGATGTATTTTTAATATTGCACTGAATGGAACACTCTTGATGGGGAAAAATTTTGGATGTTTATCCATTCTCCATTATAGCCTATGAGATTCATTAGAATGAATGGGCCCATATGGTAAGGGTTAGGGTTAGGGTTAGAGTTCAGGACACACATATGTTCGGTTTAAAATTGGGGTCTGTTTTAGGGTTGGGTAAGATGTATTTTTAATAACACACTGTATGGTACACTAGTGATGGAGAAAAATTTTGGATGTTTTTCCATTCTCCATTATAGCCTATGAGATTCATTAAAATGAATGGGCCCATATGGTAAGGTTTAGGGTTAGGGTTAGAGTTCCGAACACACTTATGTTTGGGTGAATATTGGGGTTGGGTTTAGGTTTGGATAAGATGTATTTTTAATATCGCTCTGAATGGTACACTCTTGATGGGGAAAAATTTTGGATTTTTTTCCATTCTCCATTATATCCTATGAGATTGATTAGAATGAATGGTACCATATGGTAAAGGTTAGGGTTAGGGTTAGAGTTCAGGACACCCTTATGTTTGGGTGAATATTGGGGTTGGGTTTAGGGTTGGATAAGATGTATTTTTAATATTGCACTGAATGGTACACTCTTGATGGGGAAAAATTTTGGATGTTTATCCATTCTCCATTATAGCCTATGAGATTCATTAGAATGAATGGGCCCATATGTTAAGGGTTAGGGTTAGGGTTAGATTTCAGGACACACTTATGTTTGGGTGAATATTGGGGTTGGGTTTAGGGTTGGATAAGATGTATTTTTAATATCGCACTGAATGGTACACTCTTGATGGGGAAAAATTTTGGATGATTTTCCATTCTCCATTATATCCTGTGAGATTGATAATAATGAATGAGCCCATATGGTAAGGGTTAGGGTTAGGGTTAGAGTTCAGGACACACTTATGTTTGGGTGAATATTGGGGTTGGGTTTAGGGTTGGATAAGATGTATTTTTAATATTGCACTGAATGGAACACTCTTGATGGGGAAAAATTTTGGATGTTTATCCATTCTCCATTATAGCCTATGAGATTCATTAGAATGAATGGGCCCATATGGTAAGGGTTAGGGTTAGGGTTAGAGTTCAGGACACACATATGTTCGGTTTAAAATTGGGGTCTGTTTTAGGGTTGGGTAAGATGTATTTTTAATAACACACTGTATGGTACACTAGTGATGGAGAAAAATTTTGGATGTTTTTCCATTCTCCATTATAGCCTATGAGATTCATTAAAATGAATGGGCCCATATGGTAAGGTTTAGGGTTAGGGTTAGAGTTCCGAACACACTTATGTTTGGGTGAATATTGGGGTTGGGTTTAGGTTTGGATAAGATGTATTTTTAATATCGCTCTGAATGGTACACTCTTGATGGGGAACAATTTTGGATGTTTTTCCATTCTCCATTATAGCCTATGAGATTCATTAGAATGAATTGGCCCATATGGTAAGGGTTAGGTTTAGGGTTAGATTTCAGGACACACTTATGTTTGGGTGAATATTGGGGTTGGGTTTAGGGTTGGATAAGATGTATTTTTAATATCGCACTGAATGGTACACTATTGATGGAGAAAAATTTTGGATGTTTTTCCATTCTCCATTATAGCCTATGAGATTCATTAAAATGAATGGGCCCATATGGTAAGGGTTAGGGTTAGGCTTAGAGTTCAGGACACACTTATGTTTGGGTTAATATTGGGGTTGGGTTTAGGGTTGGATAAGATGTATTTTTAATATCGCACTGAATGGTGCACTCTTGATGGGGAAAAATTTTGGATGTTTATCCATTCTCCATTATAGCCTATGAGATTCATTAGAATGAATGGGCCCATATGGTAAGGGTTAGGGTTAGGGTTAGAGTTCAGGACACACATATGTTCGGTTTAAAATTGGGGTCTGGTTTAGGGTTGGGTAAGATGTATTTTTAATATCACACTGAATGGTACACTATTGATGGAGAAAAATTTTGGATGTTTTTCCATTCTCCATTATAGCCTATGAGATTCATTAAAATGAATGGGCCCATATGGTAAGGTTTAGGGTTAGGGTTAGAGTTCAGGACACACATATGTTGGGTTTAAAATTGGGGTCTGGTTTAGGGTTGGGTAAGATGTATTTTTAATATCACACTGAATAGTACAGTATCGATGGAGAAAAATTTTGGATGTTTTTCCATTCTCCATAATAGCCTATGAGATTGATTAGAATGAATTGGCCCATATGGTAAGGGTTAGGGTTAGGGTTAGATTTCAGGACACACTTATGTTTGGGTGAATATTGGGGTTGGGTTTAGGGTTGGATAAGATGTATTTTTAATATCGCACTAAAAGGTACACTCTTGATGGGGAAAATTTTTGGATATTTTTCCATTCTCCATTATATACTATGAGATTGATTAGAATGAATGGGCCCATATGGTAAGGGTTAGGGTTAGGGTTAGAGTTCAGGACACACTTATGTTTGGGTGAATATTGGGGTTGCGTTTAGGGTTGGGTAAGATGTATTTTTAATATCAAACTGAATGGTACACTCTTGATGGAGAAAAATTTTGGATGTTCTTCCATTCTCCATTATATCCTATGAGAATCATTAGAATGAATGGGCCCATATGGTAAGGGTTAGGGTTAGGGTTAGAGTTCAGGACACACATATGTTGGGTTTAAAATTGGGGTCTGGTTTAGGGTTGGGTAAGATGTATTTTTAATATCACACTGAATGGTACACTATTGATGGAGAAAAATTTTGGATGTTTTTCCATTCTCCATTATAGCCTATGAGATTCATTGAAATGAATGGGCCCATATGGTAAGGGTTAGGGTTAGGGTTAGAGTTCAGGACACACTTATGCTTGGGTGAATATTGGGGTTGGGTTTAGGGTTGGATAAGATGTATTTTTAATATCGCTCTGAATGGTAGACTCTTGATGGGGAAAAATTTTGGATGTTTTTCCATTCTCCATTATAGCCTATGAGATTCATTAGAATGAATGGTCCCATATGGTAAGGGTTAGGAATAGGGTTACAGTTCAGGAGACACTTATGTTTGGGTGAATATTGGGGTTGGGTTTAGGGTTGGATAAGATGTATTTTTAATATCACACTGAATGGTACACTCTTGATGGGGAAAAATTTTGGATGTTTTTCCATTCTCCATAATAGCTTATGAGATTGATTAGAATGAATTGGCCCATATGGTAAGGGTTAGGGTTAGGGTTAGAGTTCAGGAAACACTTATGTTTGGGTGAATATTGGGGTTGGGTTTAGGGTTGGGTAAGATGTATTTTTAATATCACAGTGAATGGTACACTCTTGATGGGGAAAAATTTTGGATATTCTTCCATTCTCCATTATAGCCTAAGAGAATCATTAGAATGAATGGGCCCATATGGTAAGGGTTAGGGTTAGGGTTAGAGTTCAGGACACACATATGTTGGGTTTAAAATTGGGGTCTGGTTTAGGGTTGGGTAAGATGTATTTTTAATATCACACTGAATAGTACACTATTGATGGAGAAAAATTTTGGATGTTTTTCCATTCTCCATTATAGCCTATGAGATTCATTAGAATGAATGGGCCCATATGGTAACGGTTAGGGTTAGGGTTAGAGTTCAGGACACACATATGTTGGGTTTAATATCGGGGTCTGGTATAGGGTTGGGTAAGATGTATTTTTAATATCACACTGAATAGTACACTATTGATGGAGAAAAATTTTGGATGTTTTTCCATTCTCCATTATAGCCTATGAGATTCATTAGAATGAATGGGCCCATATGGTAATTGTTAGGGTTAGGGTTAGAGTTCAGGAAACACTTATGCTTGGGTGAATATTGGGGTTGGGTTTAGGGTTGGGTAAGATGTATTTTTAATATCACACTGAATGGTACACTCTTGATGGGGAAAAATTTTGGATGTTTTTCCATTCTCCATTATAGCCTATGAGATTCATTAGAATGAATGGACCCATATGGTAAGGGTTAGGGTTAGAGTTCAGGACACACATATGTTGGGTTTAAAATTGGGGTCTGGTTTAGGGTTGGGTAAGATGTATTTTTAATATCACACTGACTGGTACACTATTGATGGAGAAAAATTTTGGATGTTTTTCCATTCTCCATTATAGCCTATGAGATTCATTAGAATGAATGGGCCCATATGGTAAGGGTTAGGGTTAGGGTTAGAGTTCAGGACACACATATGTTCGGTTTAAAATTGGGGTCTGTTTTAGGGTTGGGTAAGATGTATTTTTAATAACACACTGAATGGTACACTATTGATGGAGAAAAATCTTGGATGTTTTTCCATTCTCCATTATAGCATATGAGATTCATTAAAATGAATGGGCCCATATGGTAAGCGTTAGGGTTAGGGTTAGAGTTCAGAACACACTTATGTTTGGGTGAATATTGGGGTTGGGTTTAGGGTTGGATAAGATGTATTTTTAATATCGCTCTGAATGGTAGACTCTTGATGGGGAAAAATTTTGGATGTTTTTCTATTCTCCATTATAGCCTATGAGATTCATTAGAATGAATGGTCCCATATGGTAAGGGTTAGGAATAGGGTTACAGTTCAGGAGACACTTGTGTTTGGGTGAATATTGGGGTTGGGTTTAGGGTTGGATAAGATGTATTTTTAATATCACACTGAATGGTACACTCTTGATGGGGAAAAATTTTGGATGTTTTTCCATTCTCCATAATAGCTTATGAGATTGATTAGAATGAATTGTCCCATATGGTAAGGGTTAGGGTTAGGGTTAGAGTTCAGGAAACACTTATGTTTGGGTGAATATTGGGGTTGGGTTTAGGGTTGGGTAAGATGTATTTTTAATATCACACTGAATGGTACACTCTTGATGGGGAAAAATTTTGGATATTCTTCCATTCTCCATTATAGCCTAAGAGAATCATTAGAATGAATGGGCCCATATGGTAAGGGTTAGGGTTAGGGTTAGAGTTCAGGACACACATATGTTGGGTTTAAAATTGGGGTCTGGTTTAGGGTTGGGTAAGATGTATTTTTAATATCACACTGAATAGTACACTATTGATGGAGAAAAATTTTGGATGTTTTTCCATTCTCCATTATAGCCTATGAGATTCATTAGAATGAATGGGCCCATATGGTAATTGTTAGGGTTAGGGTTAGAGTTCAGGAAACACTTATGCTTGGGTGAATATTGGGGTTGGGTTTAGGGTTGGGTATGATGTATTTTTAATATCACACTGAATGGTACACTCTTGATGGGGAAAAATTTTGGATGTTTTTCCATTCTCCATTATAGCCTATGAGATTCATTAGAATGAATGGGCCCATATGGTAAGGGTTAGGGTTAGACTTCAGGACACACATATGTTGGGTTTAAAATTGGGGTCTGGTTTAGGGTTGGGTAAGATGTATTTTTAATATCACTTGGAATAGTACACTATTGATGGAGAAAAATTTTGGATGTTTTTCCATTCTCCATTATAGCCTATGAGATTCATTAGAATGAATGGGCCCATATGGTAACGGTTAGGGTTAGGGTTAGAGTTCAGGACACACATATGTTGGGTTTAATATCGGGGTCTGGTATAGGGTTGGGTAAGATGTATTTTTAATATCACACTGAATAGTACACTATTGATGGAGAAAAATTTTGGATGTTTTTCCATTCTCCATTATAGCCTATGAGATTCATTAGAATGAATGGGCCCATATGGTAATTGTTAGGGTTAGGGTTAGAGTTCAGGAAACACTTATGCTTGGGTGAATATTGGGGTTGGGTTTAGGGTTGGGTATGATGTATTTTTAATATCACACTGAATGGTACACTCTTGATGGGGAAAAATTTTGGATGTTTTTCCATTCTCCATTATAGCCTATGAGATTCATTAGAATGAATGGGCCCATATGGTAAGGGTTAGGGTTAGAGTTCAGGACACACATATGTTGGGTTTAAAATTGGGGTCTGGTTTAGGGTTGGGTAAGATGTATTTTTAATATCACACTGAATAGTACACTATTGATGGAGAAAAATTTTGGATGTTTTTCCATTCTCCATTATACCCTAAGAGATTCATTAGAATGAATGAGCCCATATGGTAAGGGTTAGGGTTAGGGTTAGAGTTCAGGAAACACTTATGTTTGGGTGAATATTGGGGTTGGGTTTAGGGTTGGGTAAGATGTATTTTTCATATCACACTGAAAGGTACACTCTTGATGGGGAAAAATTTTGGATGTTTATCCATTCTCCATTATAGCCTATGAGAATCATTAGAATGAATGGGCCCATATGGTAAGGGTTAGGGTTAGGGTTAGAGTTCAGGACACACATATGTTGGGTTTAAAATTGGGGTCTGGTTTAGGGTTGGGTAAGATGTATTTTTAATATCACACTGAATAGTACACTATTGATGGAGAAAAATTTTGGACGTTTTTCCATTCTCCATTATAGCCTATGAGATTCATTAAAATGAATGGGCCCATATGGTAAGGGTTAGGGTTTGGGTTAGGGTTAGAGTTCAGGACACACTTATGTTTGGGTGAATATTGGGATTGGGTTTAGGGTTGGATAAGATGTATTTTTAATATCGCATTGAATGGTACACTCTTGATGGGGAAAAATTTTGGATGTTTTTCCATTCTCCATTATAGCCTATGAGACTCATTAGAATGAATGGTCCCATATGGTAAGGGTTAGGGCTAGGGTTAGAATTCAGGACACACTTATGTTTCGGTGAATATTGGGGTTGGGTTTAGGGTTGGATAAGATGAATTTTTAATATCGCACTGAATGGTACACTCTTGATGGGGAAAATTTTTGGATGTTTTTCCATTCTCCATTATACCCTAAGAGATTCATTAGAATGAATGAGCCCATATGGTAAGGGTTAGGGTTAGGGTTAGAGTTCAGGAAACACTTATGTTTGGGTGAATATTGGGGTTGGGTTTAGGGTTGGGTAAGATGTATTTTTCATATCACACTGAAAGGTACACTCTTGATGGGGAAAAATTTTGGATGTTTATCCATTCTCCATTATAGCCTATGAGAATCATTAGAATGAATGGGCCCATATGGTAAGGGTTAGGGTTAGGGTTAGAGTTCAGGACACACATATGTTGGGTTTAAAATTGGGGTCTGGTTTAGGGTTGGGTAAGATGTATTTTTAATATCACACTGAATAGTACACTATTGATGGAGAAAAATTTTGGACGTTTTTCCATTCTCCATTATAGCCTATGAGATTCATTAAAATGAATGGGCCCATATGGTAAGGGTTAGGGTTTGGGTTAGGGTTAGAGTTCAGGACACACTTATGTTTGGGTGAATATTGGGATTGGGTTTAGGGTTGGATAAGATGTATTTTTAATATCGCATTGAATGGTACACTCTTGATGGGGAAAAATTTTGGATGTTTTTCCATTCTCCATTATAGCCTATGAGACTCATTAGAATGAATGGTCCCATATGGTAAGGGTTAGGGCTAGGGTTAGAATTCAGGACACACTTATGTTTCGGTGAATATTGGGGTTGGGTTTAGGGTTGGATAAGATGAATTTTTAATATCGCACTGAATGGTACACTCTTGATGGGGAAAATTTTTGGATGTTTTTCCCTTCTCCATAATAGCCTATGAGATTGATTAGAATGAATGGGCCCATATGGTAAGGGTTAGGGTTAGGGTTAGAGTTCAGGACACACTTATGTTTGGGTGAATATTGGGGTTGGGTTTAGGGTTGGATAAGATGTATATTTAATATCACACTGAATGGTACACTCTTGAAGGGGAAAAATTTTGGATGTTTATCCATTCTCCATTATAGCCTAAGAGATTCATTAGAATGAATGGGCCCATATGGTAAGGGTTAGGGTTAGGGTTAGAGTTCAGGACACACATATGTTCGGTTTAAAATTGGGGTCTGGTTTAGGGTTGGGTAAAATGTATTTTTAAAATCACACTGAATGGTACACTCTTGATGGGGAATAATTTTGGATGTTCTTCCATTCTCCATTATAGCCTAAGAGATTCATTAGAATGAATGGGCCCATATGGTAAGTGTTAGGGTTAGGGTTAGAGTTCAGGACACACTTATGTTTGGGTGAATATTGGGGTTGCGTTTAGGGTTGGGTAAGATGTATTTTTAATATCACACTGAATGGTACACTCTTGATGGAGAATAATTTTGGATGTTCTTCCATTCTCCATTATAGCCTAAGAGATTCATAAGAATGAATGGGCCCATATGGTAAGGGTTAGGGTTAGGGTTAGAGTTCAGGACGCACATATGTTCGGTTTAAAATTGGGGTCTGGTTTAGGGTTGGGTAAAATGTATTTTTAAAATCACACTGAATGGTACACTATTGATGGAGAAAAATTTTGGATGTTTTTCCATTCTCCATTATAGCCTTTGAGATTCATTAAAATGAATGGGCCCATATGGTAAGGGTTAGGGATAGGGTTAGAGTTCAGGACACACTTATGTTTGGGTGAATATTGGGGTTGGGTTTAGGGTTGGGTAAGATGTATTTTTAATATCACACTGAATGGTACACTCTTGATGGGGAAAAATTTTGGATATTCTTCCATTCTCCATTATAGCCTATGAGAATCATTAGAATGAACGGGCCCATATGGTAAGGGTTAGGGTTAGGGTTAGAGTTCAGGACACACATATGTTGGGTTTAAAATTGGGGTCTGGTTTAGGGTTGGGTAAGATGTATTTTTAATATCACACTGAATAGTACACTATTGATGGAGAAAAATTTTGGATGTTTTTCCATTCTCCATTATAGCCTATGAGATTCATTAGAATGAATGGGCCCATATGGTAAGGTTTAGGGTTAGGGTTAGAGTTCAGGACACACTTATGTTTGGGTGAATATTGGGGTTGGGTTTAGGGTTGGGTAAGATGTATTTTTAATATCACACTGAATGGTACACTCTTGATGGGGAAAAATTTTGGATGTTTTTCCATTCTCCTTTATAGCCTATGAGATTCATTAGAATGAATGGGCCCATATGGTAAGGGTTAGGATTAGGGTTAGAGTTCAGGACACAGTTATGTTTGGGTGAATATTGGGGTTGGGTTTTGGGTTGGGTAAGATGTATTTTTAATATCACACTGAATGGTACACTCTTGATGGGGAAATATTTTGGATGTTTATCCTTTCTCCATTATAGCCTATGAGATTCATTAAAATGAATGGGCCCATATGGTAAGGGATAGGGTTAGTGTTAGAGTTCATGACACACTTATGTTTGGGTGAATATTGGGGTTGGGTTTAGAGTTGGATAAGATGTATTTTTAATATCGCACTGAATGGTACACTCTTGATGGGGAAAAATTTTGGATGTTTTTCCATTCTCCATTATAGCCTATGAGATTCATTAGAATGAATGGGAACATATGGTAAGGCTTAGGGTTAGGGTTAGAGTTCAGGACACACATATGTTGGGTTTAAAATTGGGGTCTGGTTTAGGGTTGGGTAAGATGTATTTTTAATATCACACTGAGTAGTACACTATTGATGGAGAAAAATTTTGGATGTTTTTCCATTCTCCATTATAGCCTATAAGATTCATGAGAATGAATGGGCCCATATGGTAAGGGTTAGGGTTAGGGTTAGTGTTCAGGAAACACTTATGTTTGGGTGAATATGGGGTTGGGTTTAGGGTTGGGTAAGATGTATATTTAATATCACACTGAATGGTACACTCTTGATGGGGAAAAATTTTGGATGTTTATCCATTCTCCATTATAGTCTAAGAGATTCATTAGAATAAATGGGCCCATATGGTAAGGGTTAGGGTTAGGGTTATAGTTCAGGACACACATATGTTGGGTTTAAAATTGGGGTCTGGTTTAGGGTTGGGTAAGATGTATTTTTAAAATCACACTGAATGGTACACTATTGATGGAGAAAAATTTTGGATGTTTTTCCATTCTCCATTATAGCCTATGAGATTCAATAAAATGAATGGGCCCATATGGTAAAGGTTAGGGTTAGGGTTAGAGTCCTGGACACACTTATGTTTGGGTGAATATTGGGGTTGGGTTAGGGTTGGATAAGATGTATTTTTAATATCGTACTGAATGGTACACTCTTGATGGGGAAAAATTTTGGATGTTTTTCCATTCTCCATTATACCTTATGAGATTCATTAGAATGAATGGGCCCATATGGTAAGGGTTAGGGTTAGGGTTAGAGTTCAGGAAACACTTATGTTTGGGTGAATATTGGGGTTGGGTTTACGGTTGGGTAAGATGTATTTTTAATATCGCACTGAAAGGTACACTCTTGATGGGGAAAAATTTTGGATGTTTATCCATTCTCCATTATAGCCTATGAGATTCATTAGAATGAATGGGCCCATATGGTAAGGGTTAGGGTTAGGGTTAGAGTTCAGGACACACATATGTTGGGTTTAAAATTGGGGTCTGGTTTAGGGTTGGGTAAGATGTATTTTTAATATCACACTGAATAGTACACTATTGATGGAGAAAAATTTTGGATGTTTTTCCATTCTCCATTATAGCCTATGAGATTCATTAGAATGAATGGGCCCATATGGTAAGGGTTAGGGTTAGGGTTAGAGTTCAGGAAACACTTATGTTTGGGTGAATATTGGGGTTGGGTTTAGGGTTGGTTAAGATGTATTTTTAATATCGCACTGAATGGTACACTCTTGATGGGGAAAAAATTTGGATGTTTTTCCATTCTCCATTATAGCCTAAGAGATTCATTAGAATGAATGGGCCAATATGGTAAGGGTTAGGGTTAGGGTTAGAGTTCAGGACACACTTATGTTTGGGTGAATATTGGGGTTTGGTTTAGGGTTGGATAAGTTGTATTTTTAATATCACACTGAATGGTACACTCCTGATGGGGAAAAATTTTGGATGTTTTTCCATTCTCCTTTATAGCCTATGAGATTCATTAGAATGAATGGGCCCATATGGTAAGGGTTAGGGTTAGGGTTAGAGTTCAGGACACAGTTATGTTTGGGTGAATATTGGGGTTGGGTTTAGGGTTGGGTAAGATGTATTTTTAATATCACACTGAATGGTACACTCTTGATGGGGAAAAATTTTGGATGTTTTTCCATTCTCCTTTATAGCCTATGAGATTCATTAGAATGAATGGGCCCATATGGTAAGGGTTAGGGTTAGGGTTAGAGTTCAGGACACAGTTATGTTTGGGTGAATATTGGGGTTGGGTTTTGGGTTGGGTAAGATGTATTTTTAATATCACACTGAATGGTACACTCTTGATGGGGAAATATTTTGGATGTTTATCCTTTCTCCATTATAGCCTATGAGATTCATTAAAATGAATGGGCCCATATGGTAAGGGATAGGGTTAGTGTTAGAGTTCATGACACACTTATGTTTGGGTGAATATTGGGGTTGGGTTTAGAGTTGGATAAGATGTATTTTTAATATCGCACTGAATGGTACACTCTTGATGGGGAAAAATTTTGGATGTTTTTCCATTCTCCATTATAGCCTATGAGATTCATTAGAATGAATGGGAACATATGGTAAGGGTTAGGGTTAGGGTTAGAGTTCAGGACACACATATGTTGGGTTTAAAATTGGGGTCTGGTTTAGGGTTGGGTAAGATGTATTTTTAATATCACACTGAGTAGTACACTATTGATGGAGAAAAATTTTGGATGTTTTTCCATTCTCCATTATAGCCTATAAGATTCATGAGAATGAATGGGCCCATATGGTAAGGGTTAGGGTTAGGGTTAGGGTTAGTGTTCAGGAAACACTTATGTTTGGGTGAATATGGGGTTGGGTTTAGGGTTGGGTAAGATGTATATTTAATATCACACTGAATGGTACACTCTTGATGGGGAAAAATTTTGGATGTTTATCCATTCTCCATTATAGTCTAAGAGATTCATTAGAATAAATGGGCCCATATGGTAAGGGTTAGGGTTAGGGTTATAGTTCAGGACACACATATGTTGGGTTTAAAATTGGGGTCTGGTTTAGGGTTGGGTAAGATGTATTTTTAAAATCACACTGAATGGTACACTATTGATGGAGAAAAATTTTGGATGTTTTTCCATTCTCCATTATAGCCTATGAGATTCAATAAAATGAATGGGCCCATATGGTAAAGGTTAGGGTTAGGGTTAGAGTCCTGGACACACTTATGTTTGGGTGAATATTGGGGTTGGGTTAGGGTTGGATAAGATGTATTTTTAATATCGTACTGAATGGTACACTCTTGATGGGGAAAAATTTTGGATGTTTTTCCATTCTCCATTATACCTTATGAGATTCATTAGAATGAATGGGCCCATATGGTAAGGGTTAGGGTTAGGGTTAGAGTTCAGGAAACACTTATGTTTGGGTGAATATTGGGGTTGGGTTTACGGTTGGGTAAGATGTATTTTTAATATCGCACTGAAAGGTACACTCTTGATGGGGAAAAATTTTGGATGTTTATCCATTCTCCATTATAGCCTATGAGATTCATTAGAATGAATGGGCCCATATGGTAAGGGTTAGGGTTAGGGTTAGAGTTCAGGACACACATATGTTGGGTTTAAAATTGGGGTCTGGTTTAGGGTTGGGTAAGATGTATTTTTAATATCACACTGAATAGTACACTATTGATGGAGAAAAATTTTGGATGTTTTTCCATTCTCCATTATAGCCTATGAGATTCATTAGAATGAATGGGCCCATATGGTAAGGGTTAGGGTTAGAGTTCAGGAAACACTTATGTTTGGGTGAATATTGGGGTTGGGTTTAGGGTTGGTTAAGATGTATTTTTAATATCGCACTGAATGGTACACTCTTGATGGGGAAAAAATTTGGATGTTTTTCCATTCTCCATTATAGCCTAAGAGATTCATTAGAATGAATGGGCCAATATGGTAAGGGTTAGGGTTAGGGTTAGAGTTCAGGACACACTTATGTTTGGGTGAATATTGGGGTTTGGTTTAGGGTTGGATAAGTTGTATTTTTAATATCACACTGAATGGTACACTCCTGATGGGGAAAAATTTTGGATGTTTTTCCATTCTCCATTATAGCCTATGAGATTCATTAGAATGAATGTGCCAATATGGTAAGGGTTAGGGTAAGGGTTAGAGTTCAGGACACACTTATGTTTGGGTGAATATTGGGGTTTGGTTTAGGGTTGGATAAGATGTATTTTTAATATCACACTGAATGGTACACTCTTGATGGGGAAAAATTTTGGATGTTTTTCCATTCTCCATTATAGCCTATGAGATTCATTAAAATGAATGGGCCCATATGGTAAGGGTTAGGGTTAGGGTTAGAGTTCAGGACACACTTATGTTTGGGTGAATATTGGGGTTGGGTTTAGGGTTGGATAAGATGTATTTTTAATATCGCACTGAATGGTACACTCTTGATGGGGAAAAAATTTGGATGTTTTTCCATTCTCCATTATAGCCTAAGAGATTCATTAGAATGAATGGGCCAATATGGTAAGGGTTAGGGTTAGGGTTAGAGTTCAGGACACACTTATGTTTGGGTGAATATTGGGGTTTGGTTTAGGGTTGGATAAGTTGTATTTTTAATATCACACTGAATGGTACACTCCTGATGGGGAAAAATTTTGGATCTTTTTCCATTCTCCATTATAGCCTCTGAGATTCATTAGAATGAATGTGCCAATATGGTAAGGGTTAGGGTAAGGGTTAGAGTTCAGGACACACTTATGTTTGGGTGAATATTGGGGTTTGGTTTAGGGTTGGATAAGATGTATTTTTAATATCACACTGAATGGTACACTCTTGATGGGGAAAAATTTTGGATGTTTTTCCATTCTCCATTATAGCCTATGAGATTCATTAGAATGAATGGGCCCATATGGTAAGGGTTAGGGTTAGGGTTAGAGTTCAGGAAACACTTATGTTTGGGTTAATATTGGGGTTGGGTTTAGGGTTGGGTAAGATGTATTTTTAATATCGCACTGAATGGTACACTCTTGATGGGGAAAAAATTTGGATGTTTTTCCATTCTCCATTATAGCCTAAGAGATTCATTAGAATGAATGGGCCAATATGGTAAGGGTTAGGGTTAGGGTTAGAGTTCAGGACACACTTATGTTTGGGTGAATATTGGTGTTTGGTTTAGGGTTGGATAAGATGTATTTTTAATATCACACTGAATGGTACACTCTTGATGGGGAAAAATTTTGGATGTTTTTCCATTCTCCATTATAGCCTATGAGATTCATTAGAATGAATGGGCCCATATGGTAAGGGTTAGGGTTAGGGTTAGAGTTCAGGACACACATATGTTGGGTTTAAAATTGGGGTCTGGTTTAGGGTTGGGTAAGATGTATTTTTAATATCACACTGAATAGTACACTTTTGATGGAGAAATTTTTTTGATGTTTTTCCATTCTCCATTATAGCCTATGAGATTGATTAGAATGAATGGGCCCATATGGTAAGGGTTCGGGTTAGGGTTAGAGTTCAGGGCACACTTATGTTTGGGTGAATATTGGTGTTGGGTTTAGGGTTGGATAAGATGTATTTTTAATATCGCACTGAATGGTACACTCTTGATGGGGAAAAATTTTGGATGTTTTTCCATTCTCCTTTATAGCCTATGAGATTGATTAGAATAAATGGGCCCATATGGTAAGGGTTAGGGTTAGGGTTAGAGTTCAGGACACACTTATGTTTGGGTGAATATTGGGGTTGCGTTTACGGTTGGGTAAGATGTATTTTTCATATCACACTGAATGGTACACTCTTGATGGAGAAAAATTTTGGATGTTCTTCCATTCTCCATTATAGCCTATGAGAATCATTAGAATGAATGGGCCCATATGGTAAGGGTTAGGGTTAGGGTTAGAGTTCAGGACACACATATGTTGGGTTTAAAATTGTGGTCTGGTTTAGGGTTGGGTAAGATGTATTTTTAATATCACACTGAATGGTACACTATTGATGGAGAAATATTTTGGATGTTTTTCCATTCTCCATTATAGCCTATGAGATTCATTAGAATGAATGGGCCCATATGGTAAGGGTTAGGGTTAGAGTTCAGGACACACATATGTTGTGTTTAAAATTGGGGTCTGGTTTAGGGTTGGGTAAGATGTCTTTTTAATATCACACTGAATAGTACACTATTGATGGAGAAAAATTTTGGATGTTTTTCCATTCTCCATTATAGCCTATGAGATTCATTAGAATGAATGGGCCCATATGGTAAGGGTTAGGGTTAGGGTTAGAGTTCAGGAAACACTTATGTTTGGGTTAATATTGGGGTTGGGTTTAGGGTTGGGTAAGATGTATTTTTAATATCGCACTGAATGGTACACTCTTGATGGGGAAAAAATTTGGATGTTTTTCCATTCTCCATTATAGCCTAAGAGATTCATTAGAATGAATGGGCCAATATGGTAAGGGTTAGGGTTAGGGTTAGAGTTCAGGACACACTTATGTTTGGGTGAATATTGGGGTTTGGTTTAGGGTTGGATAAGATGTATTTTTAATATCACACTGAATGGTACACTCTTGATGGGGAAAAATTTTGGATGTTTTTCCATTCTCCATTATAGCCTATGAGATTCATTAGAATGAATGGGCCCATATGGTAAGGGTTAGGGTTAGGGTTAGAGTTCAGGACACACATATGTTGGGTTTAAAATTGGGGTCTGGTTTAGGGTTGGGTAAGATGTATTTTTAATATCACACTGAATAGTACACTATTGATGGAGAAATTTTTTTGATGTTTTTCCATTCTCCATTATAGCCTATGAGATTGATTAGAATGAATGGGCCCATATGGTAAGCGTTCGGGTTAGGGTTAGAGTTCAGGGCACACTTATGTTTGGGTGAATATTGGTGTTGGGTTTAGGGTTGGATAAGATGTATTTTTAATATCGCACTGAATGGTACACTCTTGATGGGGAAAAATTTTGGATGTTTTTCCATTCTCCTTTATAGCCTATGAGATTGATTAGAATGAATGGGCCCATATGGTAAGGGTTAGGGTTAGGGTTAGAGTTCAGGACACACTTATGTTTGGGTGAATATTGGGGTTGCGTTTAGGGTTGGGTAAGTTGTATTTTTAATATCACACTGAATGGTACACTCTTGATGGAGAAAAATTTTGGTTGTTCTTCCATTCTCCATTATAGCCTATGAGAATCATTAGAATGAATGGGCCCATATGGTAAGGGTTAGGGTTAGAGTTCAGGACACACATATGTTGGGTTTAAAATTGTGGTCTGGTTTAGGGTTGGGTAAGATGTATTTTTAATATCACACTGAATGGTACACTATTGATGGAGAAATATTTTGGATGTTTTTCCATTCTCCATTATAGCCTATGAGATTCATTAGAATGAATGGGCCCATATGGTAAGGGTTAGGGTTAGAGTTCAGGACACACATATGTTGGGTTTAAAATTGGGGTCTGGTTTAGGGTTGGGTAAGATGTATTTTTAATATCACACTGAATAGTACACTATTGATGGAGAAAAATTTTGGATGTTTTTCCATTCTCCAGTATAGCCTATGAGATTCATTAGAATGAATGGGCCCATATGGTAAGGGTTAGGGTTAGGGTTAGAGTTCAGGGCACACTTATGTTTGGGTGAATATTGGGGTTGGGTTTAGGGTTGGATAAGATGTATTTTTATTATCGCACTGAATGGTACACTCTTGATGGGGAAAAATTTTGGATGTTTTTCCATTCTCCTTTATAGCCTATGAGATTCATTAGAATGAATGGGCCCATATGGTAAGGGTTAGGGTTAGGGTTAGAGTTCAGGAAACACTTATGTTTGGGTGAATATTGGGGTTGGGTTTAGGGTTGGGTAAGATGTATTTTTAATATCACACTGAATGGTACACTCTTGATGGGGAAAAAATTTGGATGTTTTTCCATTCTCCATTATAGCCTAAGAGATTCATTAGAATGAATGGGCCCATATGGTAAGGGTTAGGGTTAGGGTTAGAGTTCAGGACACACATATGTTGGGTTTAAAATTGTGGTCTGGTTTAGGGTTGGGTAAGATGTATTTTTAATATCACACTGAATGGTACACTATTGATGGAGAAATATTTTGGATGTTTTTCCATTCTCCATTATAGCCTATGAGATTCATTAGAATGAATGGGCCCATATGGTAAGGGTTAGGGTTAGAGTTCAGGACACACATATGTTGTGTTTAAAATTGGGGTCTGGTTTAGGGTTGGGTAAGATGTCTTTTTAATATCACACTGAATAGTACACTATTGATGGAGAAAAATTTTGGATGTTTTTCCATTCTCCATTATAGCCTATGAGATTCATTAGAATGAATGGGCCCATATGGTAAGGGTTAGGGTTAGGGTTAGAGTTCAGGACACACTTATGTTTGGGTGAATATTGGGGTTGGGTTTAGGGTTGGATAAGATGTATTTTTAATATCGCACTGAATGGTACACTCTTGATGGGGAAAAAATTTGGATGTTTTTCCATTCTCCATTATAGCCTAAGAGATTCATTAGAATGAATGGGCCAATATGGTAAGGGTTAGGGTTAGGGTTAGAGTTCAGGACACACTTATGTTTGGGTGAATATTGGGGTTTGGTTTAGGGTTGGATAAGATGTATTTTTAATATCACACTGAATGGTACACTCTTGATGGGGAAAAATTTTGGATGTTTTTCCATTCTCCATTATAGCCTATGAGATTCATTAGAATGAATGGGCCCATATGGTAAGGGTTAGGGTTAGGGTTAGAGTTCAGGACACACATATGTTGGGTTTAAAATTGGGGTCTGGTTTAGGGTTGGGTAAGATGTATTTTTAATATCACACTGAATAGTACACTATTGATGGAGAAAAATTTTGGATGTTTTTCCATTCTCCAGTATAGCCTATGAGATTCATTAGAATGAATGGGCCCATATGGTAAGGGTTAGGGTTAGGGTTAGAGTTCAGGAAACACTTATGTTTGGGTGAATATTGGGGTTGGGTTTAGGGTTGGGTAAGATGTATTTTTAATATCACACTGAATGGTACACTCTTGATGGAGAAAAAATTTGGATGTTTTTCCATTCTCCATTATAGCCTAAGAGATTCATTAGAATGAATGGGCCAATATGGTAAGGGTTAGGGTTAGGGTTAGAGTTCAGGACACACTTATGTTTGGGTGAATATTGGGGTTTGGTTTAGGGTTGGATAAGTTGTATTTTTAATATCACACTGAATGGTACACTCCTGATGGGGAAAAATTTTGGATGTTTTTCCATTCTCCATTATAGCCTATGAGATTCATTAGAATGAATGTTCCAATATGGTAAGGGTTAGGGTAAGGGTTAGAGTTCAGGACACACTTATGTTTGGGTGAATATTGGGGTTTGGTTTGGGGTTGGATAAGATGTATTTTTAATATCACACTGAATGGTACACTCTTGATGGGGAAAAATTTTGGATGTTTTTCCATTCTCCATTATAGCCTATGAGATTCATTAAAATGAATGGGCCCATATGGTAAGGGTTAGGGTTAGGGTTAGAGTTCAGGACACACTTATGTTTGGGTGAATATTGGGGTTGGGTTTAGGGTTGGATAAGATGTATTTTTAATATCGCACTGAATGGTACACTCTTGATGGGGAAAAAATTTGGATGTTTTTCCATTCTCCATTATAGCCTAAGAGATTCATTAGAATGAATGGGCCAATATGGTAAGGGTTAGGGTTAGGGTTAGAGTTCAGGACACACTTATGTTTGGGTGAATATTGGGGTTTGGTTTAGGGTTGGATAAGATGAATTTTTAATATCGCACTGAATGGTACACTCTTGATGGGGAAAATTTTTGGATGTTTTTCCATTCTCCATTATACCCTAAGAGATTCATTAGAATGAATGAGCCCATATGGTAAGGGTTAGGGTTAGGGTTAGAGTTCAGGAAACACTTATGTTTGGGTGAATATTGGGGTTGGGTTTAGGGTTGGGTAAGATGTATTTTTCATATCACACTGAAAGGTACACTCTTGATGGGGAAAAATTTTGGATGTTTATCCATTCTCCATTATAGCCTATGAGAATCATTAGAATGAATGGGCCCATATGGTAAGGGTTAGGGTTAGGGTTAGAGTTCAGGACACACATATGTTGGGTTTAAAATTGGGGTCTGGTTTAGGGTTGGGTAAGATGTATTTTTAATATCACACTGAATAGTACACTATTGATGGAGAAAAATTTTGGACGTTTTTCCATTCTCCATTATAGCCTATGAGATTCATTAAAATGAATGGGCCCATATGGTAAGGGTTAGGGTTTGGGTTAGGGTTAGAGTTCAGGACACACTTATGTTTGGGTGAATATTGGGATTGGGTTTAGGGTTGGATAAGATGTATTTTTAATATCGCATTGAATGGTACACTCTTGATGGGGAAAAATTTTGGATGTTTTTCCATTCTCCATTATAGCCTATGAGACTCATTAGAATGAATGGTCCCATATGGTAAGGGTTAGGGCTAGGGTTAGAATTCAGGACACACTTATGTTTCGGTGAATATTGGGGTTGGGTTTAGGGTTGGATAAGATGAATTTTTAATATCGCACTGAATGGTACACTCTTGATGGGGAAAATTTTTGGATGTTTTTCCCTTCTCCATAATAGCCTATGAGATTGATTAGAATGAATGGGCCCATATGGTAAGGGTTAGGGTTAGGGTTAGAGTTCAGGACACACTTATGTTTGGGTGAATATTGGGGTTGGGTTTAGGGTTGGATAAGATGTATATTTAATATCACACTGAATGGTACACTCTTGAAGGGGAAAAATTTTGGATGTTTATCCATTCTCCATTATAGCCTAAGAGATTCATTAGAATGAATGGGCCCATATGGTAAGGGTTAGGGTTAGGGTTAGAGTTCAGGACACACATATGTTCGGTTTAAAATTGGGGTCTGGTTTAGGGTTGGGTAAAATGTATTTTTAAAATCACACTGAATGGTACACTCTTGATGGGGAATAATTTTGGATGTTCTTCCATTCTCCATTATAGCCTAAGAGATTCATTAGAATGAATGGGCCCATATGGTAAGTGTTAGGGTTAGGGTTAGAGTTCAGGACACACTTATGTTTGGGTGAATATTGGGGTTGCGTTTAGGGTTGGGTAAGATGTATTTTTAATATCACACTGAATGGTACACTCTTGATGGAGAATAATTTTGGATGTTCTTCCATTCTCCATTATAGCCTAAGAGATTCATAAGAATGAATGGGCCCATATGGTAAGGGTTAGGGTTAGGGTTAGAGTTCAGGACGCACATATGTTCGGTTTAAAATTGGGGTCTGGTTTAGGGTTGGGTAAAATGTATTTTTAAAATCACACTGAATGGTACACTATTGATGGAGAAAAATTTTGGATGTTTTTCCATTCTCCATTATAGCCTTTGAGATTCATTAAAATGAATGGGCCCATATGGTAAGGGTTAGGGATAGGGTTAGAGTTCAGGACACACTTATGTTTGGGTGAATATTGGGGTTGGGTTTAGGGTTGGGTAAGATGATTTTTAATATCACACTGAATGGTACACTCTTGATGGGGAAAAATTTTGGATATTCTTCCATTCTCCATTATAGCCTATGAGAATCATTAGAATGAACGGGCCCATATGGTAAGGGTTAGGGTTAGGGTTAGAGTTCAGGACACACATATGTTGGGTTTAAAATTGGGGTCTGGTTTAGGGTTGGGTAAGATGTATTTTTAATATCACACTGAATAGTACACTATTGATGGAGAAAAATTTTGGATGTTTTTCCATTCTCCATTATAGCCTATGAGATTCATTAGAATGAATGGGCCCATATGGTAAGGTTTAGGGTTAGGGTTAGAGTTCAGGACACACTTATGTTTGGGTGAATATTGGGGTTGGGTTTAGGGTTGGGTAAGATGTATTTTTAATATCACACTGAATGGTACACTCTTGATGGGGAAAAATTTTGGATGTTTTTCCATTCTCCTTTATAGCCTATGAGATTCATTAGAATGAATGGGCCCATATGGTAAGGGTTAGGATTAGGGTTAGAGTTCAGGACACAGTTATGTTTGGGTGAATATTGGGGTTGGGTTTTGGGTTGGGTAAGATGTATTTTTAATATCACACTGAATGGTACACTCTTGATGGGGAAATATTTTGGATGTTTATCCTTTCTCCATTATAGCCTATGAGATTCATTAAAATGAATGGGCCCATATGGTAAGGGATAGGGTTAGTGTTAGAGTTCATGACACACTTATGTTTGGGTGAATATTGGGGTTGGGTTTAGAGTTGGATAAGATGTATTTTTAATATCGCACTGAATGGTACACTCTTGATGGGGAAAAATTTTGGATGTTTTTCCATTCTCCATTATAGCCTATGAGATTCATTAGAATGAATGGGAACATATGGTAAGGCTTAGGGTTAGGGTTAGAGTTCAGGACACACATATGTTGGGTTTAAAATTGGGGTCTGGTTTAGGGTTGGGTAAGATGTATTTTTAATATCACACTGAGTAGTACACTATTGATGGAGAAAAATTTTGGATGTTTTTCCATTCTCCATTATAGCCTATAAGATTCATGAGAATGAATGGGCCCATATGGTAAGGGTTAGGGTTAGGGTTAGTGTTCAGGAAACACTTATGTTTGGGTGAATATGGGGTTGGGTTTAGGGTTGGGTAAGATGTATATTTAATATCACACTGAATGGTACACTCTTGATGGGGAAAAATTTTGGATGTTTATCCATTCTCCATTATAGTCTAAGAGATTCATTAGAATAAATGGGCCCATATGGTAAGGGTTAGGGTTAGGGTTATAGTTCAGGACACACATATGTTGAGTTTAAAATTGGGGTCTGGTTTAGGGTTGGGTAAGATGTATTTTTAAAATCACACTGAATGGTACACTATTGATGGAGAAAAATTTTGGATGTTTTTCCATTCTCCATTATAGCCTATGAGATTCAATAAAATGAATGGGCCCATATGGTAAAGGTTAGGGTTAGGGTTAGAGTCCTGGACACACTTATGTTTGGGTGAATATTGGGGTTGGGTTAGGGTTGGATAAGATGTATTTTTAATATCGTACTGAATGGTACACTCTTGATGGGGAAAAATTTTGGATGTTTTTCCATTCTCCATTATACCTTATGAGATTCATTAGAATGAATGGGCCCATATGGTAAGGGTTAGGGTTAGGGTTAGAGTTCAGGAAACACTTATGTTTGGGTGAATATTGGGGTTGGGTTTACGGTTGGGTAAGATGTATTTTTAATATCGCACTGAAAGGTACACTCTTGATGGGGAAAAATTTTGGATGTTTATCCATTCTCCATTATAGCCTATGAGATTCATTAGAATGAATGGGCCCATATGGTAAGGGTTAGGGTTAGGGTTAGAGTTCAGGACACACATATGTTGGGTTTAAAATTGGGGTCTGGTTTAGGGTTGGGTAAGATGTATTTTTAATATCACACTGAATAGTACACTATTGATGGAGAAAAATTTTGGATGTTTTTCCATTCTCCATTATAGCCTATGAGATTCATTAGAATGAATGGGCCCATATGGTAAGGGTTAGGGTTAGGGTTAGAGTTCAGGAAACACTTATGTTTGGGTGAATATTGGGGTTGGGTTTAGGGTTGGTTAAGATGTATTTTTAATATCGCACTGAATGGTACACTCTTGATGGGGAAAAAATTTGGATGTTTTTCCATTCTCCATTATAGCCTAAGAGATTCATTAGAATGAATGGGCCAATATGGTAAGGGTTAGGGTTAGGGTTAGAGTTCAGGACACACTTATGTTTGGGTGAATATTGGGGTTTGGTTTAGGGTTGGATAAGTTGTATTTTTAATATCACACTGAATGGTACACTCCTGATGGGGAAAAATTTTGGATGTTTTTCCATTCTCCTTTATAGCCTATGAGATTCATTAGAATGAATGGGCCCATATGGTAAGGGTTAGGGTTAGGGTTAGAGTTCAGGACACAGTTATGTTTGGGTGAATATTGGGGTTGGGTTTAGGGTTGGGTAAGATGTATTTTTAATATCACACTGAATGGTACACTCTTGATGGGGAAAAATTTTGGATGTTTTTCCATTCTCCTTTATAGCCTATGAGATTCATTAGAATGAATGGGCCCATATGGTAAGGGTTAGGGTTAGGGTTAGAGTTCAGGACACAGTTATGTTTGGGTGAATATTGGGGTTGGGTTTTGGGTTGGGTAAGATGTATTTTTAATATCACACTGAATGGTACACTCTTGATGGGGAAATATTTTGGATGTTTATCCTTTCTCCATTATAGCCTATGAGATTCATTAAAATGAATGGGCCCATATGGTAAGGGATAGGGTTAGTGTTAGAGTTCATGACACACTTATGTTTGGGTGAATATTGGGGTTGGGTTTAGAGTTGGATAAGATGTATTTTTAATATCGCACTGAATGGTACACTCTTGATGGGGAAAAATTTTGGATGTTTTTCCATTCTCCATTATAGCCTATGAGATTCATTAGAATGAATGGGAACATATGGTAAGGGTTAGGGTTAGGGTTAGAGTTCAGGACACACATATGTTGGGTTTAAAATTGGGGTCTGGTTTAGGGTTGGGTAAGATGTATTTTTAATATCACACTGAGTAGTACACTATTGATGGAGAAAAATTTTGGATGTTTTTCCATTCTCCATTATAGCCTATAAGATTCATGAGAATGAATGGGCCCATATGGTAAGGGTTAGGGTTAGGGTTAGGGTTAGTGTTCAGGAAACACTTATGTTTGGGTGAATATGGGGTTGGGTTTAGGGTTGGGTAAGATGTATATTTAATATCACACTGAATGGTACACTCTTGATGGGGAAAAATTTTGGATGTTTATCCATTCTCCATTATAGTCTAAGAGATTCATTAGAATAAATGGGCCCATATGGTAAGGGTTAGGGTTAGGGTTATAGTTCAGGACACACATATGTTGGGTTTAAAATTGGGGTCTGGTTTAGGGTTGGGTAAGATGTATTTTTAAAATCACACTGAATGGTACACTATTGATGGAGAAAAATTTTGGATGTTTTTCCATTCTCCATTATAGCCTATGAGATTCAATAAAATGAATGGGCCCATATGGTAAAGGTTAGGGTTAGGGTTAGAGTCCTGGACACACTTATGTTTGGGTGAATATTGGGGTTGGGTTAGGGTTGGATAAGATGTATTTTTAATATCGTACTGAATGGTACACTCTTGATGGGGAAAAATTTTGGATGTTTTTCCATTCTCCATTATACCTTATGAGATTCATTAGAATGAATGGGCCCATATGGTAAGGGTTAGGGTTAGGGTTAGAGTTCAGGAAACACTTATGTTTGGGTGAATATTGGGGTTGGGTTTACGGTTGGGTAAGATGTATTTTTAATATCGCACTGAAAGGTACACTCTTGATGGGGAAAAATTTTGGATGTTTATCCATTCTCCATTATAGCCTATGAGATTCATTAGAATGAATGGGCCCATATGGTAAGGGTTAGGGTTAGGGTTAGAGTTCAGGACACACATATGTTGGGTTTAAAATTGGGGTCTGGTTTAGGGTTGGGTAAGATGTATTTTTAATATCACACTGAATAGTACACTATTGATGGAGAAAAATTTTGGATGTTTTTCCATTCTCCATTATAGCCTATGAGATTCATTAGAATGAATGGGCCCATATGGTAAGGGTTAGGGTTAGAGTTCAGGAAACACTTATGTTTGGGTGAATATTGGGGTTGGGTTTAGGGTTGGTTAAGATGTATTTTTAATATCGCACTGAATGGTACACTCTTGATGGGGAAAAAATTTGGATGTTTTTCCATTCTCCATTATAGCCTAAGAGATTCATTAGAATGAATGGGCCAATATGGTAAGGGTTAGGGTTAGGGTTAGAGTTCAGGACACACTTATGTTTGGGTGAATATTGGGGTTTGGTTTAGGGTTGGATAAGTTGTATTTTTAATATCACACTGAATGGTACACTCCTGATGGGGAAAAATTTTGGATGTTTTTCCATTCTCCATTATAGCCTATGAGATTCATTAGAATGAATGTGCCAATATGGTAAGGGTTAGGGTAAGGGTTAGAGTTCAGGACACACTTATGTTTGGGTGAATATTGGGGTTTGGTTTAGGGTTGGATAAGATGTATTTTTAATATCACACTGAATGGTACACTCTTGATGGGGAAAAATTTTGGATGTTTTTCCATTCTCCATTATAGCCTATGAGATTCATTAAAATGAATGGGCCCATATGGTAAGGGTTAGGGTTAGGGTTAGAGTTCAGGACACACTTATGTTTGGGTGAATATTGGGGTTGGGTTTAGGGTTGGATAAGATGTATTTTTAATATCGCACTGAATGGTACACTCTTGATGGGGAAAAAATTTGGATGTTTTTCCATTCTCCATTATAGCCTAAGAGATTCATTAGAATGAATGGGCCAATATGGTAAGGGTTAGGGTTAGGGTTAGAGTTCAGGACACACTTATGTTTGGGTGAATATTGGGGTTTGGTTTAGGGTTGGATAAGTTGTATTTTTAATATCACACTGAATGGTACACTCCTGATGGGGAAAAATTTTGGATCTTTTTCCATTCTCCATTATAGCCTCTGAGATTCATTAGAATGAATGTGCCAATATGGTAAGGGTTAGGGTAAGGGTTAGAGTTCAGGACACACTTATGTTTGGGTGAATATTGGGGTTTGGTTTAGGGTTGGATAAGATGTATTTTTAATATCACACTGAATGGTACACTCTTGATGGGGAAAAATTTTGGATGTTTTTCCATTCTCCATTATAGCCTATGAGATTCATTAGAATGAATGGGCCCATATGGTAAGGGTTAGGGTTAGGGTTAGAGTTCAGGAAACACTTATGTTTGGGTTAATATTGGGGTTGGGTTTAGGGTTGGGTAAGATGTATTTTTAATATCGCACTGAATGGTACACTCTTGATGGGGAAAAAATTTGGATGTTTTTCCATTCTCCATTATAGCCTAAGAGATTCATTAGAATGAATGGGCCAATATGGTAAGGGTTAGGGTTAGGGTTAGAGTTCAGGACACACTTATGTTTGGGTGAATATTGGTGTTTGGTTTAGGGTTGGATAAGATGTATTTTTAATATCACACTGAATGGTACACTCTTGATGGGGAAAAATTTTGGATGTTTTTCCATTCTCCATTATAGCCTATGAGATTCATTAGAATGAATGGGCCCATATGGTAAGGGTTAGGGTTAGGGTTAGAGTTCAGGACACACATATGTTGGGTTTAAAATTGGGGTCTGCTTTAGGGTTGGGTAAGATGTATTTTTAATATCACACTGAATAGTACACTTTTGATGGAGAAATTTTTTTGATGTTTTTCCATTCTCCATTATAGCCTATGAGATTGATTAGAATGAATGGGCCCATATGGTAAGGGTTCGGGTTAGGGTTAGAGTTCAGGGCACACTTATGTTTGGGTGAATATTGGTGTTGGGTTTAGGGTTGGATAAGATGTATTTTTAATATCGCACTGAATGGTACACTCTTGATGGGGAAAAATTTTGGATGTTTTTCCATTCTCCTTTATAGCCTATGAGATTGATTAGAATAAATGGGCCCATATGGTAAGGGTTAGGGTTAGGGTTAGAGTTCAGGACACACTTATGTTTGGGTGAATATTGGGGTTGCGTTTACGGTTGGGTAAGATGTATTTTTCATATCACACTGAATGGTACACTCTTGATGGAGAAAAATTTTGGATGTTCTTCCATTCTCCATTATAGCCTATGAGAATCATTAGAATGAATGGGCCCATATGGTAAGGGTTAGGGTTAGGGTTAGAGTTCAGGACACACATATGTTGGGTTTAAAATTGTGGTCTGGTTTAGGGTTGGGTAAGATGTATTTTTAATATCACACTGAATGGTACACTATTGATGGAGAAATATTTTGGATGTTTTTCCATTCTCCATTATAGCCTATGAGATTCATTAGAATGAATGGGCCCATATGGTAAGGGTTAGGGTTAGAGTTCAGGACACACATATGTTGTGTTTAAAATTGGGGTCTGGTTTAGGGTTGGGTAAGATGTCTTTTTAATATCACACTGAATAGTACACTATTGATGGAGAAAAATTTTGGATGTTTTTCCATTCTCCATTATAGCCTATGAGATTCATTAGAATGAATGGGCCCATATGGTAAGGGTTAGGGTTAGGGTTAGAGTTCAGGAAACACTTATGTTTGGGTTAATATTGGGGTTGGGTTTAGGGTTGGGTAAGATGTATTTTTAATATCGCACTGAATGGTACACTCTTGATGGGGAAAAAATTTGGATGTTTTTCCATTCTCCATTATAGCCTAAGAGATTCATTAGAATGAATGGGCCAATATGGTAAGGGTTAGGGTTAGGGTTAGAGTTCAGGACACACTTATGTTTGGGTGAATATTGGGGTTTGGTTTAGGGTTGGATAAGATGTATTTTTAATATCACACTGAATGGTACACTCTTGATGGGGAAAAATTTTGGATGTTTTTCCATTCTCCATTATAGCCTATGAGATTCATTAGAATGAATGGGCCCATATGGTAAGGGTTAGGGTTAGGGTTAGAGTTCAGGACACACATATGTTGGGTTTAAAATTGGGGTCTGGTTTAGGGTTGGGTAAGATGTATTTTTAATATCACACTGAATAGTACACTATTGATGGAGAAATTTTTTTGATGTTTTTCCATTCTCCATTATAGCCTATGAGATTGATTAGAATGAATGGGCCCATATGGTAAGCGTTCGGGTTAGGGTTAGAGTTCAGGGCACACTTATGTTTGGGTGAATATTGGTGTTGGGTTTAGGGTTGGATAAGATGTATTTTTAATATCGCACTGAATGGTACACTCTTGATGGGGAAAAATTTTGGATGTTTTTCCATTCTCCTTTACAGCCTATGAGATTGATTAGAATGAATGGGCCCATATGGTAAGGGTTAGGGTTAGGGTTAGAGTTCAGGACACACTTATGTTTGGGTGAATATTGGGGTTGCGTTTAGGGTTGGGTAAGTTGTATTTTTAATATCACACTGAATGGTACACTCTTGATGGAGAAAAATTTTGGTTGTTCTTCCATTCTCCATTATAGCCTATGAGAATCATTAGAATGAATGGGCCCATATGGTAAGGGTTAGGGTTAGAGTTCAGGACACACATATGTTGGGTTTAAAATTGTGGTCTGGTTTAGGGTTGGGTAAGATGTATTTTTAATATCACACTGAATGGTACACTATTGATGGAGAAATATTTTGGATGTTTTTCCATTCTCCATTATAGCCTATGAGATTCATTAGAATGAATGGGCCCATATGGTAAGGGTTAGGGTTAGAGTTCAGGACACACATATGTTGGGTTTAAAATTGGGGTCTGGTTTAGGGTTGGGTAAGATGTATTTTTAATATCACACTGAATAGTACACTATTGATGGAGAAAAATTTTGGATGTTTTTCCATTCTCCAGTATAGCCTATGAGATTCATTAGAATGAATGGGCCCATATGGTAAGGGTTAGGGTTAGGGTTAGAGTTCAGGGCACACTTATGTTTGGGTGAATATTGGGGTTGGGTTTAGGGTTGGATAAGATGTATTTTTATTATCGCACTGAATGGTACACTCTTGATGGGGAAAAATTTTGGATGTTTTTCCATTCTCCTTTATAGCCTATGAGATTCATTAGAATGAATGGGCCCATATGGTAAGGGTTAGGGTTAGGGTTAGAGTTCAGGAAACACTTATGTTTGGGTGAATATTGGGGTTGGGTTTAGGGTTGGGTAAGATGTATTTTTAATATCACACTGAATGGTACACTCTTGATGGGGAAAAAATTTGGATGTTTTTCCATTCTCCATTATAGCCTAAGAGATTCATTAGAATGAATGGGCCAATATGGTAAGGGTTAGGGTTAGGGTTAGAGTTCAGGACACACTTATGTTTGGGTGAATATTGGGGTTTGGTTTAGGGTTGGATAAGTTGTATTTTTAATATCACACTGAATGGTACACTCCTGATGGGGAAAAATTTTGGATGTTTTTCCATTCTCCATTATAGCCTATGAGATTCATTAGAATGAATGTTCCAATATGGTAAGGGTTAGGGTAAGGGTTAGAGTTCAGGACACACTTATGTTTGGGTGAATATTGGTGTTGGGTTTAGGGTTGGATAAGATGTATTTTTAATATCGCACTGAATGGTACACTCTTGATGGGGAAAAATTTTGGATGTTTTTCCATTCTCCTTTATAGCCTATGAGATTGATTAGAATGAATGGGCCCATATGGTAAGGGTTAGGGTTAGGGTTAGAGTTCAGGACACACTTATGTTTGGGTGAATATTGGGGTTGCGTTTAGGGTTGGGTAAGTTGTATTTTTAATATCACACTGAATGGTACACTCTTGATGGAGAAAAAATTTGGATGTTCTTCCATTCTCCATTATAGCCTATGAGAATCATTAGAATGAATGGGCCCATATGGTAAGGGTTAGGGTTAGGGTTAGAGTTCAGGACACACATATGTTGGGTTTAAAATTGTGGTCTGGTTTAGGGTTGGGTAAGATGTATTTTTAATATCACACTGAATGGTACACTATTGATGGAGAAATATTTTGGATGTTTTTCCATTCTCCATTATAGCCTATGAGATTCATTAGAATGAATGGGCCCATATGGTAAGGGTTAGGGTTAGAGTTCAGGACACACATATGTTGTGTTTAAAATTGGGGTCTGGTTTAGGGTTGGGTAAGATGTCTTTTTAATATCACACTGAATAGTACACTATTGATGGAGAAAAATTTTGGATGTTTTTCCATTCTCCATTATAGCCTATGAGATTCATTAGAATGAATGGGCCCATATGGTAAGGGTTAGGGTTAGGGTTAGAGTTCAGGACACACTTATGTTTGGGTGAATATTGGGGTTGGGTTTAGGGTTGGATAAGATGTATTTTTAATATCGCACTGAATGGTACACTCTTGATGGGGAAAAAATTTGGATGTTTTTCCATTCTCCATTATAGCCTAAGAGATTCATTAGAATGAATGGGCCAATATGGTAAGGGTTAGGGTTAGGGTTAGAGTTCAGGACACACTTATGTTTGGGTGAATATTGGGGTTTGGTTTAGGGTTGGATAAGATGTATTTTTAATATCACACTGAATGGTACACTCTTGATGGGGAAAAATTTTGGATGTTTTTCCATTCTCCATTATAGCCTATGAGATTCATTAGAATGAATGGGCCCATATGGTAAGGGTTAGGGTTAGGGTTAGAGTTCAGGACACACATATGTTGGGTTTAAAATTGGGGTCTGGTTTAGGGTTGGGTAAGATGTATTTTTAATATCACACTGAATAGTACACTATTGATGGAGAAAAATTTTGGATGTTTTTCCATTCTCCAGTATAGCCTATGAGATTCATTAGAATGAATGGGCCCATATGGTAAGGGTTAGGGTTAGGGTTAGAGTTCAGGAAACACTTATGTTTGGGTGAATATTGGGGTTGGGTTTAGGGTTGGGTAAGATGTATTTTTAATATCACACTGAATGGTACACTCTTGATGGAGAAAAAATTTGGATGTTTTTCCATTCTCCATTATAGCCTAAGAGATTCATTAGAATGAATGGGCCAATATGGTAAGGGTTAGGGTTAGGGTTAGAGTTCAGGACACACTTATGTTTGGGTGAATATTGGGGTTTGGTTTAGGGTTGGATAAGTTGTATTTTTAATATCACACTGAATGGTACACTCCTGATGGGGAAAAATTTTGGATGTTTTTCCATTCTCCATTATAGCCTATGAGATTCATTAGAATGAATGTTCCAATATGGTAAGGGTTAGGGTAAGGGTTAGAGTTCAGGACACACTTATGTTTGGGTGAATATTGGGGTTTGGTTTAGGGTTGGATAAGATGTATTTTTAATATCACACTGAATGGTACACTCTTGATGGGGAAAAATTTTGGATGTTTTTCCATTCTCCATTATAGCCTATGAGATTCATTAAAATGAATGGGCCCATATGGTAAGGGTTAGGGTTAGGGTTAGAGTTCAGGACACACTTATGTTTGGGTGAATATTGGGGTTGGGTTTAGGGTTGGATAAGATGTATTTTTAATATCGCACTGAATGGTACACTCTTGATGGGGAAAAAATTTGGATGTTTTTCCATTCTCCATTATAGCCTAAGAGATTCATTAGAATGAATGGGCCAATATGGTAAGGGTTAGGGTTAGGGTTAGAGTTCAGGACACACTTATGTTTGGGTGAATATTGGGGTTTGGTTTAGGGTTGGATAAGTTGTATTTTTAATATCACACTGAATGGTACACTCCTGATGGGGAAAAATTTTGGATGTTTTTCCATTCTCCATTATAGCCTATGAGATTCATTAGAATGAATGTTCCAATATGGTAAGGGTTAGGGTAAGGGTTAGAGTTCAGGACACACTTATGTTTGGGTGAATATTGGGGTTTGGTTTAGGGTTCGATAAGATGTATTTTTAATATCACACTGAATGGTACACTCTTGATGGGGAAAAATTTTGGATGTTTTTCCATTCTCCATTATAGCCTATGAGATTCATTAAAATGAATGGGCCCATATGGTAAGGGTTAGGGTTAGGGTTAGAGTTCAGGACACACTTATGTTTGGGTGAATATTGGGGTTGGGTTTAGGGTTGGATAAGATGTATTTTTAATATCGCACTGAATGGTACACTCTTGATGGGGAAAAAATTTGGATGTTTTTCCATTCTCCATTATAGCCTAAGGGATTCATTAGAATGAATGGGCCAATATGGTAAGGGTTAGGGTTAGGGTTGGAGTTCAGGACACACTTATGTTTGGGTGAATATTGGGGTTTGGTTTAGGGTTGGATAAGATGTATTTTTAATATCACACTGAATGGTACACTCTTGATGGGGAAAAATTTTGGATGTTTTTCCATTCTCCATTATAGCCTATGAGATTCATTAGAATGAATGGGCCCATATGGTAAGGGTTAGGGTTAGGGTTAGAGTTCAGGACACACATATGTTGGGTTTAAAATTGGGGTCTGGTTTAGGGTTGGGTAAGATGTATTTTTAATATCACACTGAATAGTACACTATTGATGGAGAAAAATTTTGGATGTTTTTCCATTCTCCAGTATAGCCTATGAGATTCATTAGAATGAATGGGCCCATATGGTAAGTGTTAGGGTTAGGGTTAGAGTTCAGGGCACACTTATGTTTGGGTGAATATTGGGGTTGGGTTTAGGGTTGGATAAGATGTATTTTTAATATCGCACTGAATGGTACACTCTTGATGGGGAAAAATTTTGGATGTTTTTCCATTCTCCTTTATAGCCTACGAGATTCATTAGAATGAATGGGCCCATATGGTAAGGCTTAGGGTTAGGGTTAGAGTTCAGGAAACACTTATGTTTGGGTGAATATTGGGGTTGGGTTTAGGGTTGGGTAAGATGTATTTTTAATATCACACTGAATGGTACACTCTTGATGGGGAAAAAATTTGGATGTTTTTACATTCTCCATTATAGCCTAAGAGATTCATTAGAATGAATGGGCCAATATGGTAAGGGTTAGGGTTAGGGTTGGGGTTCAGGACACACTTATGTTTGGGTGAATATTGGGGTTTGGTTTAGGGTTGGATAAGTTGTATTTTTAATATCACACTGAATGGTACACTCTTGATGGGGAAAAATTTTGGATGTTTTTCCATTCTCCATTATAGCCTATGAGATTCATTAGAATGAATGGGCCCATATGGTAAGGGTTAGGGTTAGTGTTAGAGTTTAGGAAAGACTTATGTTTGGGTTAATATTGGGGTTGGGTTTAGGGTTGGATAAGATGTATTTTTAATATCGCACTGAATGGTACACTCTTGATGGGGAAAAATTTTGGATGTTTTTCCTTTCTCCTTTATAGCCTATGAGATTCATTAGAATGAATGGGCCCATATGGTAAGGGTTAGGGTTAGGGTTAGAGTTCAGGAAACACTTATGTTTGGGTGAATATTGGGGTTGGGTTTAGGGTTGGGTAAGATGTATTTTTAATATCACACTGAATGGTACATTCTTGATGGGGAAATATTTTGGATGTTTATCCATTCTCCATTATAGCCTATGAGATTCATTAGAATGAATGGGCCCATATGGTAAGGGTTAGGGTTAGGGTTAGAGTTCAGGACACACATATGTCGGGTTTAAAATTGGGGTCTGGTTTAGGGTTGGGTAAGATGTATTTTTAATATCACACTGAATAGTACACTATTGATGGAGAAATTTTTTTGATGTTTTTCCATTCTCCATTATACCCTATGAGATTCATTAGAATGAATGGGCCCATATGGTAAGGGTTCGGGTTAGGGTTTGAGTTCAGGGCACACTTATGTTTGGGTGAATATTGGTGTTGGGTTTAGGGTTGGATAAGATGTATTTTTAATATCGCACTGAATGGTACACTCTTGATGGGGAAAAATTTTGGATGTTTTTCCATTCTCCTTTATAGCCTGTGAGATTGATTAGAATGAATGGGCCCATATGGTAAGGGTTAGGGTTAGGGTTAGAGTTCAGGACACACTTATGTTTGGGTGAATATTGGGGTTACGTTTACGGTTGGGTAAGATGTATTTTTAATATCACACTGAATGGTACACTCTTGATGGAGAAAAATTTTGGATGTTCTTGCATTCTCCATTATAGCCTATGAGAATCATTAGAATGAATGGGCCCATATGGTAAGGGTTAGGGTTAGGGTTAGAGTTCAGGACACACATATGTTGGGTTTAAAATTGTGGTCTGGTTTAGGGTTGGGTAAGATGTATTTTTAATATCACACTGAATGGTACACTATTGATGGAGAAAAATTTTGGATGTTTTTCCATTCTCCATTATAGCCTATGAGATTGATTAGAATGAATGGGCCCATATGGTAAGGGTTCGGGTTAGGGTTATAGTTCAGGGCACACTTATGTTTGGGTGAATATTGGTGTTGGGTTTAGGGTTGGATAAGATGTATTTTTAATATCGCACTGAATGGTACACTCTTGATGGGGAAAAATTTTGGATGTTTTTCCATTCTCCTTTATAGCCTATGAGATTGATTAGAATGAATGGGCCCATATGTTAAGGGTTAGGGTTAGGGTTAGAGTTCAGGACACACTTATGTTTGGGTGAATATTGGGGTTGCGTTTACGGTTGGGTAAGATGTATTTTTAATATCACACTGAATGGTACACTCTTGATGGAGAAAAATTTTGGATGTTCTTCCATTCTCCATTATAGCCTATGAGAATCATTAGAATGAATGGGCCCATATGGTAAGGGTTAGGGTTAGGGTTAGAGTTCAGGACACACATATGTTGGGTTTAAAATTGTGGTCTGGTTTAGGGTTGGGTAAGATGTATTTTTAATATCACACTGAATGGTACACTATTGATGGAGAAATATTTTGGATGTTTTTCCATTCTCCATTATAGCCTATGAGATTCATTAGAATGAATGGGCCCATATGGTAAGGGTTAGGGTTAGAGTTCAGGACACACATATGTTGTGTTTAAAATTGGGGTCTGGTTTAGGGTTGGGTAAGATGTATTTTTAATATCACACTGAATGGTACACTATTGATGGAGAAAAATTTTGGATGTTTTTCCATTCTCCATTATAGCCTATGAGATTGATTAGAATGAATGGGCCCATATGGTAAGGGTTCGGGTTAGGGTTATAGTTCAGGGCACACTTATGTTTGGGTGAATATTGGTGTTGGGTTTAGGGTTGGATAAGATGTATTTTTAATATCGCACTGAATGGTACACTCTTGATGGGGAAAAATTTTGGATGTTTTTCCATTCTCCTTTATAGCCTATGAGATTGATTAGAATGAATGGGCCCATATGTTAAGGGTTAGGGTTAGGGTTAGAGTTCAGGACACACTTATGTTTGGGTGAATATTGGGGTTGCGTTTACGGTTGGGTAAGATGTATTTTTAATATCACACTGAATGGTACACTCTTGATGGAGAAAAATTTTGGATGTTCTTCCATTCTCCATTATAGCCTATGAGAATCATTAGAATGAATGGGCCCATATGGTAAGGGTTAGGGTTAGGGTTAGAGTTCAGGACACACATATGTTGGGTTTAAAATTGTGGTCTGGTTTAGGGTTGGGTAAGATGTATTTTTAATATCACACTGAATGGTACACTATTGATGGAGAAATATTTTGGATGTTTTTCCATTCTCCATTATAGCCTATGAGATTCATTAGAATGAATGGGCCCATATGGTAAGGGTTAGGGTTAGAGTTCAGGACACACATATGTTGTGTTTAAAATTGGGGTCTGGTTTAGGGTTGGGTAAGATGTCTTTTTAATATCACACTGAATAGTACACTATTGATGGAGAAAAATTTTGGATGTTTTTCCATTCTCCATTATAGCCTATGAGATTCATTAGAATGAATGGGCCCATATGGTAAGGGTTCGGGTTAGGGTTATAGTTCAGGGCACACTTATGTTTGGGTGAATATTGGTGTTGGGTTTAGGGTTGGATAAGATGTATTTTTAATATCGCACTGAATGGTACACTCTTGATGGGGAAAAATTTTGGATGTTTTTCCATTCTCCTTTATAGCCTATGAGATTGATTAGAATGAATGGGCCCATATGTTAAGGGTTAGGGTTAGGGTTAGAGTTCAGGACACACTTATGTTTGGGTGAATATTGGGGTTGCGTTTACGGTTGGGTAAGATGTATTTTTAATATCACACTGAATGGTACACTCTTGATGGAGAAAAATTTTGGATGTTCTTCCATTCTCCATTATAGCCTATGAGAATCATTAGAATGAATGGGCCCATATGGTAAGGGTTAGGGTTAGGGTTAGAGTTCAGGACACACATATGTTGGGTTTAAAATTGTGGTCTGGTTTAGGGTTGGGTAAGATGTATTTTTAATATCACACTGAATGGTACACTATTGATGGAGAAATATTTTGGATGTTTTTCCATTCTCCATTATAGCCTATGAGATTCATTAGAATGAATGGGCCCATATGGTAAGGGTTAGGGTTAGAGTTCAGGACACACATATGTTGTGTTTAAAATTGGGGTCTGGTTTAGGGTTGGGTAAGATGTATTTTTAATATCACACTGAATGGTACACTATTGATGGAGAAAAATTTTGGATGTTTTTCCATTCTCCATTATAGCCTATGAGATTGATTAGAATGAATGGGCCCATATGGTAAGGGTTCGGGTTAGGGTTATAGTTCAGGGCACACTTATGTTTGGGTGAATATTGGTGTTGGGTTTAGGGTTGGATAAGATGTATTTTTAATATCGCACTGAATGGTACACTCTTGATGGGGAAAAATTTTGGATGTTTTTCCATTCTCCTTTATAGCCTATGAGATTGATTAGAATGAATGGGCCCATATGTTAAGGGTTAGGGTTAGGGTTAGAGTTCAGGACACACTTATGTTTGGGTGAATATTGGGGTTGCGTTTACGGTTGGGTAAGATGTATTTTTAATATCACACTGAATGGTACACTCTTGATGGAGAAAAATTTTGGATGTTCTTCCATTCTCCATTATAGCCTATGAGAATCATTAGAATGAATGGGCCCATATGGTAAGGGTTAGGGTTAGGGTTAGAGTTCAGGACACACATATGTTGGGTTTAAAATTGTGGTCTGGTTTAGGGTTGGGTAAGATGTATTTTTAATATCACACTGAATGGTACACTATTGATGGAGAAATATTTTGGATGTTTTTCCATTCTCCATTATAGCCTATGAGATTCATTAGAATGAATGGGCCCATATGGTAAGGGTTAGGGTTAGAGTTCAGGACACACATATGTTGTGTTTAAAATTGGGGTCTGGTTTAGGGTTGGGTAAGATGTCTTTTTAATATCACACTGAATAGTACACTATTGATGGAGAAAAATTTTGGATGTTTTTCCATTCTCCATTATAGCCTATGAGATTCATTAGAATGAATGGGCCCATATGGTAAGGGTTAGGGTTAGGGTTAGAGTTCAGGGCACACTTATGTTTGGGTGAATATTGGGGTTGGGTTTAGGGTTGGATAAGATGTATTTTTAATATCGCACTGAATGGTACACTCTTGATGGGGAAAAAATTTGGATGTTTTTCCATTCTCCATTATAGCCTAAGAGATTCATTAGAATGAATGGGCCAATATGGTAAGGGTTAGGGTTAGGGTTAGAGTTCAGGACACACTTATGTTTGGGTGAATATTGGGGTTGCGTTTACGGTTGGGTAAGATGTATTTTTAATATCACACTGAATGGTACACTCTTGATGGAGAAAAATTTTGGATGTTCTTCCATTCTCCATTATAGCCTATGAGAATCATTAGAATGAATGGGCCCATATGGTAAGGGTTAGGGTTAGGGTTAGAGTTCAGGACACACATATGTTGGGTTTAAAATTCTGGTCTGGTTTAGGGTTGGGTAAGATGTATTTTTAATATCACACTGAATGGTACACTATTGATGGAGAAATATTTTGGATGTTTTTCCATTCTCCATTATAGCCTATGAGATTCATTAGAATGAATGGGCCCATATGGTAAGGGTTAGGGTTAGAGTTCAGGACACACATATGTTGTGTTTAAAATTGGGGTCTGGTTTAGGGTTGGGTAAGATGTATTTTTAATATCACACTGAATGGTACACTATTGATGGAGAAAAATTTTGGATGTTTTTCCATTCTCCATTATAGCCTATGAGATTGATTAGAATGAATGGGCCCATATGGTAAGGGTTCGGGTTAGGGTTATAGTTCAGGGCACACTTATGTTTGGGTGAATATTGGTGTTGGGTTTAGGGTTGGATAAGATGTATTTTTAATATCGCACTGAATGGTACACTCTTGATGGGGAAAAATTTTGGATGTTTTTCCATTCTCCTTTATAGCCTATGAGATTGATTAGAATGAATGGGCCCATATGTTAAGGGTTAGGGTTAGGGTTAGAGTTCAGGACACACTTATGTTTGGGTGAATATTGGGGTTGCGTTTACGGTTGGGTAAGATGTATTTTTAATATCACACTGAATGGTACACTCTTGATGGAGAAAAATTTTGGATGTTCTTCCATTCTCCATTATAGCCTATGAGAATCATTAGAATGAATGGGCCCATATGGTAAGGGTTAGGGTTAGGGTTAGAGTTCAGGACACACATATGTTGGGTTTAAAATTGTGGTCTGGTTTAGGGTTGGGTAAGATGTATTTTTAATATCACACTGAATGGTACACTATTGATGGAGAAATATTTTGGATGTTTTTCCATTCTCCATTATAGCCTATGAGATTCATTAGAATGAATGGGCCCATATGGTAAGGGTTAGGGTTAGAGTTCAGGACACACATATGTTGTGTTTAAAATTGGGGTCTGGTTTAGGGTTGGGTAAGATGTCTTTTTAATATCACACTGAATAGTACACTATTGATGGAGAAAAATTTTGGATGTTTTTCCATTCTCCATTATAGCCTATGAGATTCATTAGAATGAATGGGCCCATATGGTAAGGGTTCGGGTTAGGGTTATAGTTCAGGGCACACTTATGTTTGGGTGAATATTGGTGTTGGGTTTAGGGTTGGATAAGATGTATTTTTAATATCGCACTGAATGGTACACTCTTGATGGGGAAAAATTTTGGATGTTTTTCCATTCTCCTTTATAGCCTATGAGATTGATTAGAATGAATGGGCCCATATGTTAAGGGTTAGGGTTAGGGTTAGAGTTCAGGACACACTTATGTTTGGGTGAATATTGGGGTTGCGTTTACGGTTGGGTAAGATGTATTTTTAATATCACACTGAATGGTACACTCTTGATGGAGAAAAATTTTGGATGTTCTTCCATTCTCCATTATAGCCTATGAGAATCATTAGAATGAATGGGCCCATATGGTAAGGGTTAGGGTTAGGGTTAGAGTTCAGGACACACATATGTTGGGTTTAAAATTGTGGTCTGGTTTAGGGTTGGGTAAGATGTATTTTTAATATCACACTGAATGGTACACTATTGATGGAGAAATATTTTGGATGTTTTTCCATTCTCCATTATAGCCTATGAGATTCATTAGAATGAATGGGCCCATATGGTAAGGGTTAGGGTTAGAGTTCAGGACACACATATGTTGTGTTTAAAATTGGGGTCTGGTTTAGGGTTGGGTAAGATGTATTTTTAATATCACACTGAATGGTACACTATTGATGGAGAAAAATTTTGGATGTTTTTCCATTCTCCATTATAGCCTATGAGATTGATTAGAATGAATGGGCCCATATGGTAAGGGTTCGGGTTAGGGTTATAGTTCAGGGCACACTTATGTTTGGGTGAATATTGGTGTTGGGTTTAGGGTTGGATAAGATGTATTTTTAATATCGCACTGAATGGTACACTCTTGATGGGGAAAAATTTTGGATGTTTTTCCATTCTCCTTTATAGCCTATGAGATTGATTAGAATGAATGGGCCCATATGTTAAGGGTTAGGGTTAGGGTTAGAGTTCAGGACACACTTATGTTTGGGTGAATATTGGGGTTGCGTTTACGGTTGGGTAAGATGTATTTTTAATATCACACTGAATGGTACACTCTTGATGGAGAAAAATTTTGGATGTTCTTCCATTCTCCATTATAGCCTATGAGAATCATTAGAATGAATGGGCCCATATGGTAAGGGTTAGGGTTAGGGTTAGAGTTCAGGACACACATATGTTGGGTTTAAAATTGTGGTCTGGTTTAGGGTTGGGTAAGATGTATTTTTAATATCACACTGAATGGTACACTATTGATGGAGAAATATTTTGGATGTTTTTCCATTCTCCATTATAGCCTATGAGATTCATTAGAATGAATGGGCCCATATGGTAAGGGTTAGGGTTAGAGTTCAGGACACACATATGTTGTGTTTAAAATTGGGGTCTGGTTTAGGGTTGGGTAAGATGTCTTTTTAATATCACACTGAATAGTACACTATTGATGGAGAAAAATTTTGGATGTTTTTCCATTCTCCATTATAGCCTATGAGATTCATTAGAATGAATGGGCCCATATGGTAAGGGTTAGGGTTAGGGTTAGAGTTCAGGGCACACTTATGTTTGGGTGAATATTGGGGTTGGGTTTAGGGTTGGATAAGATGTATTTTTAATATCGCACTGAATGGTACACTCTTGATGGGGAAAAAATTTGGATGTTTTTCCATTCTCCATTATAGCCTAAGAGATTCATTAGAATGAATGGGCCAATATGGTAAGGGTTAGGGTTAGGGTTAGAGTTCAGGACACACTTATGTTTGGGTGAATATTGGGGTTTGGTTTAGGGTTGGATAAGATGTATTTTTAATATCACACTGAATGGTACACTCTTGATGGGGAAAAATTTTGGATGTTTTTCCATTCTCCATTATTGCCTATGAGATTCATTAGAATGAAAGGGCCCATATGGTAAGGGTTAGGGTTAGGGTTAGAGTTCAGGACACACATATGTTGGGTTTAAAATTGGGGTCTGGTTTAGGGTTGGGTAAGATGTATTTTTAATATCACACTGAATAGTACACTATTGATGGAGAAAAATTTTGGATGTTTTTCCATTCTCCAGTATAGCCTATGAGATTCATTAGAATGAATGGGCCCATATGGTAAGGGTTAGGGTTAGGGTTAGAGTTCAAGACACACTTATGTTTGGGTGAATATTGGGGTTGTGTTTAGGGTTGGATAAGATGTATTTTTATTATCGCACTGAATGGTACACTCTTGATGGGGAAAAATTTTGCATGTTTTTCCATTCTCCTTTATAGCCTATGAGATTCATTAGAATGAATGGGCCCATATGGTAAGGGTTAGGGTTAGGGTTAGAGTTCAGGAAACACTTATGTTTGGGTTAATATTGGGGTTGGGTTTAGGGTTGGGTAAGATGTATTTTTAATATCACACTGAATGGTACACTCTTGATGGGGAAAAAATTTGGATGTTTTTCCATTCTCCATTATAGCCTAAGAGATTCATTAGAATGAATGGGCCAATATGGAAAGGGTTAGGGTTAGGGTTAGAGTTCAGGACACACTTATGTTTGGGTGAATATTGGGGTTTGGTTTAGGGTTGGATAAGTTGTATTTTTAATATCACACTGAATGGTACACTCCTGATGGGGAAAAATTTTGGATGTTTTTCCATTCTCCATTATAGCCTATGAGATTCATTAGAATGAATGTGCCAATATGGTAAGGGTTAGGGTAAGGGTTAGAGTTCAGGACACACTTATGTTTGGGTGAATATTGGGGTTTGGTTTAGGGTTGGATAAGATGTATTTTTAATATCACACTGAATGGTACACTCTTGATGGGGAAAAATTTTGGATGTTTTTCCATTCTCCATTATAGCCTATGAGATTCATTAAAATGAATGGGCCCATATGGTAAGGGTTAGGGTTAGGGTTAGAGTTCAGGACACACTTATGTTTGGGTGAATATTGGGGTTGGGTTTAGGGTTGGATAAGATGTATTTTTAATATCGCACTGAATGGTACACTCTTGATGGGGAAAAAATTTGGATGTTTTTCCATTCTCCATTATAGCCTAAGAGATTCATTAGAATGAATGGGCCGGGGGAACCACGCATGCGTCAAATCGGTTAAGACGCTCCCAGAACGTACTCCCGGAGAAATTTGTTATTAAGCCATCGAAGAAGAGAGATAAACTTCTGAAAACAGTTTGAAATATTTGTGAAAGGAAGCAAGACCTGGAGGGCATCAATCAGAGTGAGTCTTTGGAAGTGTGATTTCTTATCATCTCTTTACTCTCCGCTCCCTGGGAGGAGGCCAGAAAGCGAGAAGAGAACATGGCGACTAAAAAGGAGCTGAAGGATTTAACACAGCTCATTGCTTCTTCAGAACAGAATGTAAGGGGCGATATTAAAGCTCTTAAAACAGACCTGAGACAGATGGCTATAGAAATTAAGAACATAAAAAAGGTGGCTGATAAGGCAGCCAAAAAAGCTCAAGTTAATGAAGACAAAATTAAAGAGCTAACGAGCAAATTAGCGTTTGTAAGCGATCGTCAAAGGAGAAGAAACATTCGCTTATCAGGCATCCCTGAAGAGATTACACAGAAAGACCTTGAATCAAAACTACTGGAATGGCTTGAGCGATATGATTTAAGGATACAAACGGAAGATATAGAAAGAGTACACAGATCTCTCCGCCCCAAGCCAAGCCTGGGAGCAAAGCCAAGGGATGTTATTATGGCTTTTGCAAGAGAGAAAATAAGGGACAATATTTATAAATGTTTGAAACTTCAGAAGGATTTACAGTTTGATGATAATAAAGTTATAGTAAGACAGGACCTCTCTCCAGAGACACTCCAGCAAAGAGCAATACTAAGACCTTATACGCAAAGTCTTGTTGAAAATGGAATATTATTTTCATGGGGCTACCCGGCAGTGATTTTGGTTTTTAAAGAAGGCAAGCTGCTGCGAGCTAAAAATCCAGAAGAGGCAAGAAAAATGTTGGAGAGATTGGGAATCAACATGAGGCCGTTAGAACCAGGAAATGTGGAGGAGCAAGAAGACGAGCAACAGGAACCTTGTGAGAACACTTCAAGTAGCAGTGAAGAAGAAGGAGAGTCGAGTCAGACACTGCAAAGCAAGCCAAAGCGTTTGAGAAAAGACACTGGGGGCTCTTAGTAATGAGAGTCTCCAAGGAAATTTAATATTGCTTTCAATTTACTTTAAAAAAATCTTTTTTTTTTTGGAATAAGATGGCTTATAGAGAAATATTGAAATGAGTTACATTAATTAGATAGGGAGGAAGGGAAAGGAACGTGGACCCCAACTTAGCAACGAAGAGGTCAGGAGGTTATGCCACCTGTACACCCTTTGAGGGTTCTTCTTCGGGGAGGGGGAAGGGGAAAGGTAGTGACCATCAAAGTAAGAGAGGATAGAAATGAGCACATATGTATGAAATTTACAAAGGAAAATGGTTGAGACAATTAAAATATTATCTTTAAATATAAATGGGTTGGCTTCAGATTTAAAAAGGTATAGATTGAAAAATATGCTAAAAAAACAGGGAATAGATATAGTGTGTCTCCAGGAGACCCATAAAGGTAAAAAAGATAAAAAAACCCTACTAAACTCTACACTATGGGAAACAAGGGTGGAAGCAAGAGGAACTAGGAAGGCAAGAGGGGTAGCGATACTTACACATTCTAGCTTGAAGTTAGAAGTACTGGATCAAATATCTGATTTAGAGGGAAGATATGTTTTTTTGAAATTTAAGTTGAATAGTAGGAAGTTTACAATAGTATCTATCTATGCCCCAAATATGGGTCAGGTAAGCTTCTTAAATAAGGTATTCCAGAAACTGCAGAACTTTTATGAAGGGGATGTGGTAGTGGCAGGGGATATGAATTATGATTTTAAGAAAAGTAAAACCTTGAAATTTAAGAAATGGAAATTGAAAGATGTGTTCACATATGAAGGGAACAATTCTCAACCTACATATTTCTCTAATAGATTTAAGACTTTTTCATATATAGATTATATTTTAGTAAAGGAATCAAATGAGTTAGAGGTGATGAAGGCAGTAACTGAGCCATTATGGATTTCGGACCACGCTCCTTTAAGGGTGCAATTTAGAATAAGTGAAGAGAGAAAAGAGTTTACTTGGAAATATAAGGCATATCTGCCCTTGACAGGAAAAGATCGGATGGACTTAAGAAGGGATATAGAATGCTATTTTAGAGAAAATAGGAATTCAGCCACAGAAGGAGTAGTTTGGGATGCGGCTAAGGCAGTTATAAGAGGAGCTTATATAGCTAAGGAAATTAGAATTAGAAAGGAAAATAATAAGGAAAGAAGTAGGATAGTAAATGAGATTAAACGAATACAGAAAGACCTACAGGGAAATTATAATAGGCAGTCATATGAATTATTCAAAAAACTTAAAAAAGATTTAGAGAACTTGGATTCATTATCTATGTGGAAAAAGGATATATTAGTTAAGAATGAGTACCATAGAATTAATATAAATACAATGAGAAGAATGGCGAATTATTTAAAGATGAAAAAAGAAAAACAAAAAATTGGATGTATTAAGGGAATTGGGGATAAACAATTTTTTAAAAATGCTCGGATAAGAGAGGAATTTGCTACATTTTATCAACAACTATTCAACTTGGGAGAAAACCAAAGATTCGAGGAACAGCTAGATAATAAATTAACGATAGAACAGAGAGAGAGCCTGAATAAAGAAATTACCCGGCAGGAAATAATAGAGGTATTAAAAAGGTTAAAAAACAGGAAATCCCCTGGTTTGGATGGTTTTACGGCAGAATATTATAAAGAAATGGCAGAGTTAATAATACCAGAAATGCAAAGAGGGGGGGTCTTGGTAGTTGGTGATTCGATCCTTAGGCAAGTAGACAGCTGGGTGGCAAAACCGCGTATTGACCGTATGGTGACTTGCCTGCCTGGTGCGAAGGTAGCGGACATTACGCGTGTAGTAGATAGGCTGATAGACAGTGCTGGGGAGGAGCCTGTGGTCATGGTGCATGTTGGCACCAACGATGTGGGGAAATGCAGTCGTGAGGTCCTGGAGGAGAAATTTAGGCTGCTAGGTGGGAGACTTAAGGCCAGGACCTCCAAGGTGGCCTTCTCGGAAGTGCTACCTGTTCCACGTGCAGGGCAGGAGAGACAGGCGCAAATTAGAAGTCTCAATGTGTGGATGAGACGATGGTGTAAGGAGGAAGGGTTTAAGTTTGTTAGGCACTGGGATGCTTTCTGGAACAAGCCGGAGCTGTACAAAAGAGACGGTCTCCACTTGTCTCCGGATGGAACCAGGCTGCTGGCGCTTAAAATCAAAAAGGTGGCAGAGCAGTTTTTAAACTAAATCTTGGGGGAAAGCCGACAGGAGATGGAATGTCTCTGGTTCGGGAGGACTCGTCTCAAAGAGATGAAGGGTTGGCTTCTATTTTTCTACCGAGTAACGGATCAGAGTTGTCCACTGTGATGGTGACAAACAGTATGGACTGTCTGCTAGAGTCTCGAGGCGGCAGGAGAGAGGTGGCGGGCCTAGCTTGCTTGGGAAATTATAAATGTTTGTATGCAAATGCTAGAAGTGTCCGAAGTAAAATTGGTGAATTGGAATGTTTAGTGTTGGGAGAAAACATAGACATTGTGGGAATTTCAGAAACTTGGTGGAATGAGGAGAATCAGTGGGACACGGTGATTCCTGGATATAAGTTATATCGGAAGGATAGGGAGGGAAGGGTTGGAGGTGGGGTGGCTCTGTATGTCAGAGAGGATATACGGTCCAGTAAGACTGAGGTCAGAGAATTAGATTCCCTTTTAGAAATGCTTTGGGTTGAAATAGAGGGCCCAAAAGGAAATTTAACTATGGGAGTTTGTTATCGCCCACCAAATCAAAAGAGAGAGGACGATTATAATATGATGGAGGGATTAAAGATAGCGGCTAAACGTAAAAACTGTGTCGTAATAGGTGATTTTAACTACCCGCAGATTGATTGGGTCAATATGTGTTCTGGTCGAGAGAAAGAGATTGAGTTTCTTGATGCTCTCAATGACTGTGCTATGGAGCAGATGGTCTCAGAACCTACCAGGGGTGGGGCGATCCTGGATCTGGTCCTAAGTAATGCCCAAGACTTGGTGAGAGACGTAAAAGTGATTGCGCCGCTTGGGAACAGTGACCATAATGTTATTGATTTCACCATTTGTATAAATAGGGAGTTGCCCAAAAAGACCGCCACAACCACATTTAACTTTAAAAGGGGTAAATTCTCTGAGATGAGGAGGCATGTGAGGAGGAAACTGAAAGGAAAGGTAAATACGGTCAAAACCCTTGGGGAAGCTTGGAGACTATTTAAAACTATAATCCTAGAAGCTCAGATAAAATACATACCACAAGTTAGGAAAGGCACAAACAGGTATAAGAAGAGGCCAGCATGGTTAACAAACAAAGTAATGGAAGCTGTAAAAGGTAAGAAGGACTCCTTTAAGCGGTGGAAAACCAGTCCAAGTGAGATTAATAAAAGGGAACACAGGCAGTGGCAAATCAAATGCAAGACTGTGATCAGGCAGGCAAAAAGGGACTATGAGGAGCATATTGCAAAAAACATAAAGACCAACAATAAAAATTTCTTCAAATATATTAGAAGTAGGAAACCAGCCAGGGAAGCAGTGGGGCCCTTGGATGACCATGGGGTAAAAGGATTACTGAAGGAGGATGGGGAAATGGCTGAGAAGCTGAATGCATTTTTTGCCTCCGTCTTCACCGTGGAAGATGAGAAGTGTTTGCCCGCCCCAGAACCACTAATATTGGAAGGGGTGTTGAAAGACCTGAGTCAGATTGAGGTGACAAAAGAGGAGGTCCTACAACTGATAGACAAATTAAAAACTAATAAGTCACCGAGTCCGGATGGCATACATCCGAGAGTTCTGAAAGAACTCAAAGTTGAACTTGTGGATCTTCTAACAAAAATCTGTAATCTTTCATTGAAATCTGCCTCCGTTCCTGAGGACTGGAAGGTAGCAAATGTCACCCCCATCTTTAAAAAGGGTTCCAGAGGAGATCCGGGAAATTACAGGCCAGTCAGTCTGACTTCAATACCGGGAAAGTTGGTAGAAACCATTATCAAGGACAGAATGAGTAGGCACATTGATGAACACGGGTTATTGAGGAAGACTCAGCATGGGTTCTGCAAGGGAAAATCTTGCCTCACTAACCTGTTACATTTCTTTGAGGGGGTGAACAAACATGTGGACAAAGGAGACCGGATAGATGTTGTTTACCTTGACTTCCAGAAAGCTTTTGATAAAGTTCCTCATCAAAGGCTCCTTAGAAAGCTTGAGAGTCATGGAGTAAAAGGACAGGTCCTCTTGTGGATCAAAAACTGGCTGAGTAATAGGAAGCAGAGAGTGAGTATAAATGGGCAGTCTTCGCAGTGGAGGACGGTAAGCAGTGGGGTGCCGCAGGGCTCGGTACTGGGTCCCATCCTCTTTAACTTGTTCATAAATGATTTAGAGTTGGGAGTGAGCAGTGAAGTGGCCAAATTTGCGGATGACACTAAATTGTTCAGGGTGGTGAGAACCAGAGAGGATTGTGAGGAACTCCAAAGGGATCTGTTGAGGCTGGGTGAGTGGGCGTCAACGTGGCAGATGCGGTTCAATGTGGCCAAGTGCAAAGTAATGCACATTGGGGCCAAGAATCCCAGCTACAAATACAAGTTGATGGGTTGTGAACTGGCAGAGACAGACCAAGAGAGAGATCTTGGGGTCATGGTAGATAATTCACTGAAAATGTCAAGACAGTGTGCGTTTGCAATAAAAAAGGCCAACGCCATGCTGGGAATTATTAGGAAGGGAATTGAAAACAAATCAGCCAGTATCATAATGCCTCTGTATAAATCGATGGTGCGGTCTCATTTGGAGTACTGTGTGCAGTTCTGGTCGCCGCACCTCAAAAAGGATATTATAGCATTGGAGAAAGTTCAGAAAAGGGCAACTAAAATGATTAAAGGGCTGGAACACCTTCCCTATGAAGAAAGGTTGAAACGCTTAGGGCTCTTTAGCTTGGAGAAACGTCGACTGAGGGGTGATATGATAGAAGTTTACAAGATAATGCATGGGATGGAGAAAGTAGAGAAAGAAGTACTTTTCTCCCTTTCTCACAATACAAGAACTCGTGGGCATTCGATGAAATTGCTGAGCAGACAGGTTAAAACGGATAAAAGGAAGTACTTTTTCACCCAAAGGGTGATTAACATGTGGAATTCACTGCCACAGGAGGTGGTGGCGTCCACAAGCATAGCCACCTTCAAGAAGGGGTTAGATAAAAATATGGAGCAGAGGTCCATCAGTGGCTATTAGCCACAGTGTGTGTGTGTGTGTGTGTATATATATATATACACACATATATATATATATACACACATATATATATTTGGCCGCTGTGTGACACAGAATTTGGACTGGATGGGCCATTGGCCTGATCTAACATGGCTTCTCTTATGTTCTTATGTTCTTATGTTCTTAATTATATTTTAAAAGGGGGGAAAATACCAGATTCATGGAAAAAAGCTGAAATTTTACCAATTTTGAAGCCTCAGAAGGATCCCCTAGAAATAAATTCATATAGGCCAATTAGCCTGATGAATCAAGACTATAAAATATTTACAAAAATTCTAGCTAATAGACTAGAAAAATATTTACCAAACTTGATTAAGGAAGATCAATATGGTTTTGTTAGAGGTAGATTTATTGCAGATCCATTGAGAAATATATTGAATGTTTTGTTCTGTAAGGATAAGAAAACTTTGGCCTTGTTAAAATTAGATGTGTATAAGGCGTTTGATACGGTAAATCACAATTATTTAATGCAGGTATTGGAAAACTTTGGTTTTGATGGGCCCTTTTTAAATGTTGTAAGGGAAATCTATAGGGGGGGTAAAGCAGTAATTAGAATAAATGATGGGCACTCTAGAGAAATTTCGATACAGAGAGGAGTAAAGCAAGGTTGCCCATTATCTCCTTTGTTATTTGCATTAGCAATTGAACCCCTAGCAGATAGGATACGAAATAGTGGTAGAATTCAGGGATTTCAAATAGGTAAGGAAGAATTGAAATTAAACCTTTTTGCGGATGATATTTTGTTGACAATAAGTAATCCACTGCAGGCAATACGAGAATTGTTAGTTATTTTAGAAGATTTTAAGTTATGTTCGGGACTTGGAATAAACATTAAGAAATCAGAAATAATGTTTATTAATGTAGGTGGGGAAACCAAGAAGGCAATATTAGCCTTAACGGGGATGAAATCAGGAGTTAGCAAAATTAAATATTTAGGAGTTTATCTTAATAAAAATATAGAGAGGCTACAAAAAATGAATTATAATAAGGTGTGGTTAAAGATTTTAAAGAAATTGAAGGAATGGAAGAACAAAAATTTGAGTATCCTAGGGAAAATTAGAGCAATAAAAATGTTTATACTCCCAAAGCTGCTATATTTATTTCAAGTACTTCCTATAAGATTAGATCAGGAAACGATAAGGAAATGGGATGAACATATTAAAAATTGGGTCTTTGGTCGGAAAAAAGCAAGAATACAAAAAAAGTTGATATATATGCCCCAAGATGAATTAGGATGGGGAGTTCCATATTTACAAGCTTATTATGATGCAGTTCAGTTGAAAGCACTGATGGAGTTAGAATGGAGGAAAGGGGATAAATGGGTAAGACTTGAATCTGCAGTCAATAAGGGAGCAGGTAGTAGTGGAATTTACACGAGAGAGATAAAAAAGGTAATGATACAAACCGAAGGTCCAAGAAAAATAGCTTTAATTGTGTGGAAGAGGTGGAAAAAGATCCTAATGCCTTTAACCTCGAAATGGACCCCACTTAAGTATATCTGGGAAAAAGAGATGAACCCAAAATTCTATGAAGAGCTGCAAAGGGAAGACATAATAAGAGTCAAGGATTTGTACAATAGCCAAGGGGCCTTATTACCACTTCAGGAGTTGAACTGTAAGATAGGGAAACAATATTGGTTAAATCTAATGGGATTATATCAAACAATCCGACAAGAAAAGTATAAAGATGCTATTAAAAGAGATGACAATTTTATAGAAAAGGCACTATATGTGGATGAAAGGAAGAAAGGACTGTCAGGGATTATTTACCTTGAATTGGTAAAAGATAGAACCTTAAAGAACAAATGGAATAAAGAAAAACAAATAACTGATGAGGAGGTGAATAAGTTAATGATGAATTTGAAGAAAATTAAGATAGAGAAATATAGAGAACTTGAAAGGAAGATAATCTTGAAATGGTATAGGACGCCGGCTCAATTGGCATATATGATTAAAGGGATGAAACCAAATTGTTGGCACTGTAATGCAAAAGAAGGGTGGTACTCCCACTTATGGTGGGAGTGCCCCAAGGTTATAGAGTTTTGGGGGAAAATTCGGGGAAAAATAGTGGGGGCATGTAAGTTTAATATTGATATAGATGGGGAGTTGTTATTTATGGGGGTACTGGAAAACAATAACATTGAGAAACAAAACCAGAGCATTTTCAAAGCAATGATATTAGCAGCACATGCAGTGATAGCATATGGTTGGAAGGAGAGCTTAAAATGGACCCTGGAAAGATGGAACAATTATTTGTATGAATATATACAATCAGACATATTAGAATGTTTAAAACAAGATAAGATATGGGATAGAAAAATTGAAGAGATAAAAGAGAAATGGGATATATACTTCTCATGGGTATTTAAGGGGGAAGCCAACAAAGCTATATTTGAAAAATTGGGAAAAGTGTGCTCATGGTTAAAAATTTAATTGTAACTTTAGTATGGTCACTTGGTGGGGGGGAGGGATATAAATAGGGGTAAAAATGGTGTCATAAGAGAATTGGAAATGTATTCTATGTAATGTAATATTTGAGACACAATAAAATAAAAAAAAGGAAAAAAAAATTAGAATGAATGGGCCAATATGGTAAGGGTTAGGGTTGGAGTTCAGGACACACTTATGTTTGGGTGAATATTGGGGTTTGGTTTAGGGTTGGATAAGATGTATTTTTAATATCACACTGAATGGTACACTCTTGATGGGGAAAAAATTTGGATGTTTTTACATTCTCCATTATAGCCTAAGAGATTCATTAGAATGAATGGGCCAATATGGTAAGGGTTAGGGTTAGGGTTAGAGTTCAGGACACACTTATGTTTGGGTGAATATTGGGGTTTGGTTTAGGGTTGGATAAGTTGTATTTTTAATATCACACTGAATGGTACACTCCTGATGGGGAAAAATTTTGGTTTTTTTTCCATTCTCCATTATAGCCTATGAGATTCATTAGAATGAATGGGCCAATATGGTAAGGGTTAGGGTTAGGGTTAGAGTTCAGGACACACTTATGTTTGGGTGAATATTGGGGTTGGGTTTAGGGTTGGGTAAGATGTATTTTTAATATCACACTGAATGGTACACTCTTGATGGGGAAAAAATTTGGATGTTTTTACATTCTCCATTATAGCCTAAGAGATTCATTAGAATGAATGGGCCAATATGGTAAGGGTTAGGGTTAGGGTTAGAGTTCAGGACACACTTATGTTTGGGTGAATATTGGGGTTTGGTTTAGGGTTGGATAAGTTGTATTTTTAATATCACACTGAATGGTACACTCCTGATGGGGAAAAATTTTGGTTTTTTTTCCATTCTCCATTATAGCCTATGAGATTCATTAGAATGAATGTGCCAATATGGTAAGGGTTAGGGTAAGGGATAGAGTTCAGGACACACTTATGTTTGGGTGAATATTGGGGTTTGGTTTAGGGTTGGATAAGATGTATTTTTAATATCACACTGAATGGTACACTCTTGATGGGGAAAAATTTTGGATGTTTTTCCATTCTCCATTATAGCCTATGAGATTCATTAGAATGAATGGGCCCATATGGTAAGGGTTAGGGTTAGGGTTAGAGATCAGGAAACACTTATGTTTGGGTGAATATTAGGGTTGGGTTTAGGGTTGGGTAAGAGGTATTTTTAATATCACACTGAATGGTACACTCTTGATGGGGAAATATTTTGGATGTTTATCCATTCTCCATTATAGCCTATGAGATTCATTAGAATGAATGGGCCCATATGGTAAGGGTTAGGGTTAGGGTTAGAGTTCAGGACACACATATGTTGGGTTTAAAATTGGGGTCTGGTTTAGGGTTGGGTAAGATGTATTTTTAATATCACACTGAATAGTACACTATTGATGGAGAAAATTTTTTGATGTTTTTCCATTCTCCATTATAGCCTATGAGATTCATTAGAATGAATGGGCCCATATGGTAAGGGTTCGGGTTAGGGTTAGAGTTCAGGGCACACTTATGTTTGGGTGAATATTGGTGTTGGGTTTAGGGTTGGATAAGATGTATTTTTAATATCGCACTGAATGGTACACTCTTGATGGGGAAAAATTTTGGATGTTTTTCCATTCTCCTTTATAGCCTATGAGATTGATTAGAATGAATGGGCCCATATGGTAAGGGTTAGGGTTAGGGTTAGAGTTCAGGACACACTTATGTTTGGGTGAATATTGGGGTTGCGTTTACGGTTGGGTAAGATGTATTTTTAATATCACACTGAATGGTACACTCTTGATGGAGAAAAATTTTGGATGTTCTTCCATTCTCCATTATAGCCTATGAGAATCATTAGAATGAATGGGCCCATATGGTAAGGGTTAGGGTTAGGGTTAGAGTTCAGGACACACATATGTTGGGTTTAAAATTGTGGTCTGGTTTAGGGTTGGGTAAGATGTATTTTTAATATCACACTGAATGGTACACTATTGATGGAGAAAAATTTTGGATGTTTTTCCATTCTCCATTATAGCCTATGAGATTCATTAAAATGAATGGGCCCATATGGTAAGGGTTAGGGTTAGGGTTAGAGTTCAGGAAACACTTCTGTTTGGGTGAATATTGGGGTTGGGTTTAGGGTTGGATAAGATGTATTTTTAATATCGCACTGAATGGTACACTCTTGATGAGGAAAAAATTTGGATGTTTTTCCATTCTCCATTATAGCCTAAGAGATTCATTAGAATGAATGGGCCAATATGGTAAGGGTTAGGGTTAGGGTTAGAGTTCAGGACACACTTATGTTTGGGTGAATATTGGGGTTTGGTTTAGGGTTGGATAAGATGTATTTTTAATATCACACTGAATGGTACACTCTTGATGGGGAAATATTTTGGATGTTTTTCCATTCTCCATTATAGCCTATGAGATTCATTAGAATGAATGGGCCCATATGGTAAGGGTTAGGGTTAGAGTTCAGGACACACATATGTTGTGTTTAAAATTGGGGTCTGGTTTAGGGTTGGGTAAGATGTATTTTTAATATCACACTGAATAGTACACTATTGATGGAGAAAAATTTTGGATGTTTTTCCATTCTCCATTATAGCCTATGAGATTCATTAGAATGAATGGGCCCATATGGTAAGGGTTAGGGTTAGGGTTAGAGTTCAGGGCACACTTATGTTTGGGTGAATATTGGGGTTGGGTTTAGGGTTGGATAAGATGTATTTTTAATATCGCACTGAATGGTACACTCTTGATGGAGAAAAATTTTGGATGTTCTTCCATTGTCCATTATAGCCTATGAGAATCATTAGAATGAATGGGCCCATATGGTAAGGGTTAGGGTTAGGGTTAGAGATCAGGACACACATATGTTGGGTTTCAAATTGGGGTCTGGTTTAGGGTTGGGTAAGATGTATTTTTAATATCACACTGAATGCTACACTATTGATGGAGAAAAATTTTGGATGTTTTTCCATTCTCCATTATAGCCTATGAGATTCATTAAAATGAATGGGCCCATATGGTAAGGGTTAGGGTTAGGGTTAGAGTTCAGGACACACTTCTGTTTGGGTGAATATTGGGGTTGGGTTTAGGGTTGGATAAGATGTATTTTTAATATCGCACTGAATGGTACACTCTTGATGGGGAAAAAATTTGGATGTTTTTCCATTCTCCATTATAGCCTAAGAGATTCATTAGAATGAATGGGCCAATATGGTAAGGGTTAGGGTTAGGGTTAGAGTTCAGGACACACTTATGTTTGGGTGAATATTGGGGTTTGGTTTAGGGTTGGATAAGATGTATTTTTAATATCACACTGAATGGTACACTCTTGATGGGGAAAAATTTTGGATGTTTTTCCATTCTCCATTATAGCCTATGAGATTCATTAGAATGAATGGGCCCATATGGTAAGGGTTAGGGTTAGAGTTCAGGACACACATATGTTGGGTTTAAAATTGGGGTCTGGTTTAGGGTTGGGTAAGATGTATTTTTAATATCACACTGAATAGTACACTATTGATGGAGAAAAATTTTGGATGTTTTTCCATTCTCCATTATAGCCTATGAGATTCATTAGAATGAATGGGCCCATATGGTAAGGGTTAGGGTTAGGGTTAGAGTTCAGGGCACACTTATGTTTGGGTGAATATTGGGGTTGGGTTTAGGGTTGCATAAGATGTCTTTTTAATATCGCACTGAATGGTACACTCTTGATGGGGAAAAATTTTGGATGTTTTTCCATTCTCCGTTATAGCCTATGAGATTGATTAGAATGAATGGGCCCATATGGTAAGGGTTAGGGTTAGGGTTAGAGTTCAGGACACACTTATCTTTGGGTGAATATTGGGGTTGCGTTTAGGGTTGGGTAAGATGTATTTTTAATATCACACTGAATGGTACACTCTTGATGGAGAAAAATTTTGGATGTTCTTCCATTCTCCATTATAGCCTATGAGAATCATTAGAATGAATGGGCCCATATGGTAAGGGTTAGGGTTAGGGTTAGAGTTCAGGACACACATATGTTGGGTTTAAAATTGGGGTCTGGTTTAGGGTTGGGTAAGATGTATTTTTAATATCACACTGAAAGGTACACTATTCATGGAGAAAAATTTTGGATGTTTTTCCATTCTCCATTATAGCCTATGAGATTCATTAAAATGAATGGGCCCATATGGTAAGGGTTAGGGTTAGGGTTAGAGTTCAGGACACACTTCTGTTTGGGTGAATATTGGGGTTGGGTTTAGGGTTGGATAAGATGTATTTTTAATATCGCACTGAATGGTACACTCTTGATGGGGAAAAAATTTGGATGTTTTTCCATTCTCCATTATAGCCTAAGAGATTCATTAGAATGAATGGGCCAATATGGTAAGGGTTAGGGTTAGGGTTAGAGTTCAGGACACACTTATGTTTGGGTGAATATTGGGGTTTGGTTTAGGGTTGGATAAGATGTATTTTTAATATCACACTGAATGGTACACTCTTGATGGGGAAATATTTTGGATGTTTTTCCATTCTCCATTATAGCCTATGAGATTCATTAGAATGAATGGGACCATATGGTAAGGGTTAGGGTTAGAGTTCAGGACACACATATGTTGTGTTTAAAATTGGGGTCTGGTTTAGGGTTGGGTAAGATGTATTTTTAATATCACACTGAATAGTACACTATTGATGGAGAAAAATTTTGGATGTTTTTCCATTCTCCATTATAGCCTATGAGATTCATTAGAATGAATGGGCCCATATGGTAAGGGTTAGGGTTAGGGTTAGAGTTCAGGGCACACTTATGTTTGGGTGAATATTGGGGTTGGGTTTAGGGTTGGATAAGATGTATTTTTAATATCGCACTGAATGGTACACTCTTGATGGAGAAAAATTTTGGATGTTCTTCCATTCTCCATTATAGCCTATGAGAATCATTAGAATGAATGGGCCCATATGGTAAGGGTTAGGGTTAGGGTTAGAGTTCAGGACACACATATGTTGGGTTTAAAATTGGGGTCTCGTTTAGGGTTGGGTAAGATGTATTTTTAATATCACACTGAATGCTACACTATTGATGGAGAAAAATTTTGGATGTTTTTCCATTCTCCATTATAGCCTATGAGATTCATTAAAATGAATGGGCCCATATGGTAAGGGTTAGGGTTAGGGTTAGAGTTCAGGACACACTTATGTTTGGGTGAATATTGGGGTTGGGTTTAGGGTTGGATAAGATGTATTTTTAATATCGCACTGAATGGTACACTCTTGATGGGGAAAAAATTTGGATGTTTTTCGATTCTCCATTACAGCCTAAGAGATTCATTAGAATGAATGGGCCAATATGGTAAGGGTTAGGGTTAGGGTTAGAGTTCAGGACACACTTATGTTTGGGTGAATATTGGGGTTTGGTTTAGGGTTGGATAAGATGTATTTTTAATATCACACTGAATGGTACACTCTTGATGGGGAAAAATTTTGGATGTTTTTCCATTCTCCATTATAGCCTATGAGATTCATTAGAATGAATGGGCCCATATGATAAGGGTTAGGGTTAGAGTTCAGGACACACATATGTTGGGTTTAAAATTGGGGTCTGGTTTAGGGTTGGGTAAGATGTATTTTTAATATCACACTGAATAGTACACTATTGATGGAGAAAAATTTTGGATGTTTTTCCATTCTCCATTATAGCCTAAGAGATTCATTAGAATGAATGGGCCAATATGGTAAGGGTTAGGGTTAGGGTTAGAGTTCAGGACACACTTATGTTTGGGTGAATATTGGGGTTTGGTTTAGGCTTGGATAAGATGTATTTTTAATATCACACTGAATGGTACACTCTTGATGGGGAAATATTTTGGATGTTTTTCCATTCTCCATTATAGCCTATGAGATTCATTAGAATGAATGGGACCATATGGTAAGGGTTAGGGTTAGAGTTCAGGACACACATATGTTGTGTTTAAAATTGGGGTCTGGTTTAGGGTTGGGTAAGATGTATTTTTAATATCACACTGAATAGTACACTATTGATGGAGAAAAATTTTGGATGTTTTTCCATTCTCCATTATAGCCTATGAGATTCATTAGAATGAATGGGCCCATATGGTAAGGGTTAGGGTTAGGGTTAGAGTTCAGGGCACACTTATGTTTGGGTGAATATTGGGGTTGGGTTTAGGGTTGGATAAGATGTATTTTTAATATCGCACTGAATGGTACACTCTTGATGGAGAAAAATTTTGGATGTTCTTCCATTCTCCATTATAGCCTATGAGAATCATTAGAATGAATGGGCCCATATGGTAAGGGTTAGGGTTAGGGTTAGAGTTCAGGACACACATATGTTGGGTTTAAAATTGGGGTCTCGTTTAGGGTTGGGTAAGATGTATTTTTAATATCACACTGAATGCTACACTATTGATGGAGAAAAATTTTGGATGTTTTTCCATTCTCCATTATAGCCTATGAGATTCATTAAAATGAATGGGCCCATATGGTAAGGGTTAGGGTTAGGGTTAGAGTTCAGGACACACTTATGTTTGGGTGAATATTGGGGTTGGGTTTAGGGTTGGATAAGATGTATTTTTAATATCGCACTGAATGGTACACTCTTGATGGGGAAAAAATTTGGATGTTTTTCGATTCTCCATTACAGCCTAAGAGATTCATTAGAATGAATGGGCCAATATGGTAAGGGTTAGGGTTAGGGTTAGAGTTCAGGACACACTTATGTTTGGGTGAATATTGGGGTTTGGTTTAGGGTTGGATAAGATGTATTTTTAATATCACACTGAATGGTACACTCTTGATGGGGAAAAATTTTGGATGTTTTTCCATTCTCCATTATAGCCTATGAGATTCATTAGAATGAATGGGCCCATATGATAAGGGTTAGGGTTAGAGTTCAGGACACACATATGTTGGGTTTAAAATTGGGGTCTGGTTTAGGGTTGGGTAAGATGTATTTTTAATATCACACTGAATAGTACACTATTGATGGAGAAAAATTTTGGATGTTTTTCCATTCTCCATTATAGCCTAAGAGATTCATTAGAATGAATGGGCCAATATGGTAAGGGTTAGGGTTAGGGTTAGAGTTCAGGACACACTTATGTTTGGGTGAATATTGGGGTTTGGTTTAGGCTTGGATAAGATGTATTTTTAATATCACACTGAATGGTACACTCTTGATGGGGAAATATTTTGGATGTTTTTCCATTCTCCATTATAGCCTATGAGATTCATTAGAATGAATGGGACCATATGGTAAGGGTTAGGGTTAGAGTTCAGGACACACATATGTTGTGTTTAAAATTGGGGTCTGGTTTAGGGTTGGGTAAGATGTATTTTTAATATCACACTGAATAGTACACTATTGATGGAGAAAAATTTTGGATGTTTTTCCATTCTCCATTATAGCCTATGAGATTCATTAGAATGAATGGGCCCATATGGTAAGGGTTAGGGTTAGGGTTAGAGTTCAGGGCACACTTATGTTTGGGTGAATATTGGGGTTGGGTTTAGGGTTGGATAAGATGTATTTTTAATATCGCACTGAATGGTACACTCTTGCTGGAGAAAAATTTTGGATGTTCTTCCATTCTCCATTATAGCCTATGAGAATCATTAGAATGAATGGGCCCATATGGTAAGGGTTAGGGTTAGGGTTAGAGTTCAGGACACACATATGTTGGGTTTAAAATTGGGGTCTCGTTTAGGGTTGGGTAAGATGTATTTTTAATATCACACTGAATGCTACACTATTGATGGAGAAAAATTTTGGATGTTTTTCCATTCTCCATTATAGCCTATGAGATTCATTAAAATGAATGGGCCCATATGGTAAGCGTTAGGGTTAGGGTTAGAGTTCAGGACACACTTATGTTTGGGTGAATATTGGGGTTGGGTTTAGGGTTGGATAAGATGTATTTTTAATATCGCACTGAATGGTACACTCTTGATGGGGAAAAAATTTGGATGTTTTTCCATTCTCCATTATAGCCTAAGAGATTCATTAGAATGAATGGGCCAATATGGTAAGGGTTAGGGTTAGGGTTAGAGTTCAGGACACACTTATGTTTGGGTGAATATTGGGGTTTGGTTTAGGGTTGGATAAGATGTATTTTTAATATCACACTGAATGGTACACTCTTGATGGGGAAATATTTTGGATGTTTTTCCATTCTCCATTTTAGCCTATGAGATTCATTAGAATGAATGGGACCATATGGTAAGGGTTAGGGTTAGAGTTCAGGACACACATATGTTGTGTTTAAAATTGGGGTCTGGTTTAGGGTTGGGTAAGATGTATTTTTAATATCACACTGAATAGTACACTATTGATGGAGAAAAATTTTGGATGTTTTTCCATTCTCCATTATAGCCTATGAGATTCATTAGAATGAATGGGCCCATATGGTAAGGGTTAGGGTTAGGGTTAGAGTTCAGGGCACACTTATGTTTGGGTGAATATTGGGGTTTGGTTTAGGGTTGGATAAGATGTATTTTTAATATCACACTGAATGGTACACACTTGATGGGGAAATATTTTGGATGTTCTTCCATTCTCCATTATAGCCTATGAGAATCATTAGAATGAATGGGCCCATATGGTAAGGGTTAGGGTTAGGGTTAGAGTTCAGGACACACATATGTTGTTTTTAAAATTGGGGTCTGGTTTAGGGTTGGGTAAGATGTATTTTTAATATCACACTGAATAGTACACTATTGATGGAGAAAAATTTTGGATGTTTTTCCATTCTCCATTATAGCCTATGAGATTCATTAGAATGAATGGGCCCATATGGTAAGGGTTAGGGTTAGGGTTAGAGTTCAGGGCACACTTATGTTTGGGTGAATATTGGGGTTGGGTTTAGGGTTGGATAAGATGTATTTTTAATATCGCACTGAATGGTACACTCTTGATGGAGAAAAATTTTGGATGTTCTTCCATTCTCCATTATAGCCTATGAGAATCATTAGAATGAATGGGCCCATATGGTAAGGGTTAGGGTTAGGGTTAGAGTTCAGGACACACATATGTTGGGTTTAAAATTGGGGTCTCGTTTAGGGTTGGGTAAGATGTATTTTTAATATCACACTGAATGCTACACTATTGATGGAGAAAAATTTTGGATGTTTTTCCATTCTCCATTATAGCCTATGAGATTCATTAAAATGAATGGGCCCATATGGTAAGCGTTAGGGTTAGGGTTAGAGTTCAGGACACACTTATGTTTGGGTGAATATTGGGGTTGGGTTTAGGGTTGGATAAGATGTATTTTTAATATCGCACTGAATGGTACACTCTTGATGGGGAAAAAATTTGGATGTTTTTCCATTCTCCATTATAGCCTAAGAGATTCATTAGAATGAATGGGCCAATATGGTAAGGGTTAGGGTTAGGGTTAGAGTTCAGGACACACTTATGTTTGGGTGAATATTGGGGTTTGGTTTAGGGTTGGATAAGATGTATTTTTAATATCACACTGAATGGTACACTCTTGATGGGGAAATATTTTGGATGTTTTTCCATTCTCCATTTTAGCCTATGAGATTCATTAGAATGAATGGGACCATATGGTAAGGGTTAGGGTTAGAGTTCAGGACACACATATGTTGTGTTTAAAATTGGGGTCTGGTTTAGGGTTGGGTAAGATGTATTTTTAATATCACACTGAATAGTACACTATTGATGGAGAAAAATTTTGGATGTTTTTCCATTCTCCATTATAGCCTATGAGATTCATTAGAATGAATGGGCCCATATGGTAAGGGTTAGGGTTAGGGTTAGAGTTCAGGGCACACTTATGTTTGGGTGAATATTGGGGTTTGGTTTAGGGTTGGATAAGATGTATTTTTAATATCACACTGAATGGTACACTCTTGATGGGGAAATATTTTGGATGTTTTTCCATTCTCCATTATAGCCTATGAGATTCATTAGAATGAATGGGACCATATGGTAAGGGTTAGGGTTAGAGTTCAGGACACACATATGTTGTGTTTAAAATTGGGGTCTGGTTTAGGGTTGGGTAAGATGTATTTTTAATATCACACTGAATAGTACACTATTGATGGAGAAAAATTTTGGATGTTTTTCCATTCTCCATTATAGCCTATGAGATTCATTAGAATGAATGGGCCCATATGGTAAGGGTTAGGGTTAGGGTTAGAGTTCAGGACACACATATGTTGGGTTTAAAATTGGGGTCTGGTTTAGGGTTGGGTAAGATGTATTTTTAATATCACACTGAATGCTACACTATTGATGGAGAAAAATTTTGGATGTTTTTCCATTCTCCATTACAGCCTAAGAGATTCATTAGAATGAATGGGCCAATATGGTAAGGGTTAGGGTTAGGGTTAGAGTTCATGACACACTTATGTTTGGGTGAATATTGGGGTTGGGTTTAGGGTTGGATAAGATGTATTTTTAATATCGCACTGAATGGTACACTCTTGATGGAGAAAAATTTTGGATGTTCTTCCATTCTCCATTATAGCCTATGAGAATCATTAGAATGAATGGGCCCATATGGTAAGGGTTAGGGTTAGGGTTAGAGTTCAGGACACACATATGTTGGGTTTAAAATTGGGGTCTGGTTTAGGGTTGGGTAAGATGTATTTTTAATATCACACTGAATGCTACACTATTGATGGAGAAAAATTTTGGATGTTTTTCCATTCTCCATTACAGCCTAAGAGATTCATTAGAATGAATGGGCCAATATGGTAAGGGTTAGGGTTAGGGTTAGAGTTCAGGACACACTTATGTTTGGGTGAATATTGGGGTTTGGTTTAGGGTTGGATAAGATGTATTTTTAATATCACACTGAATGGTACACTCTTGATGGGGAAAAATTTTGGATGTTTTTCCATTCTCCATTATAGCCTATGAGATTCATTAGAATGAATGGGCCCATATGATAAGGGTTAGGGTTAGAGTTCAGGACACACATATGTTGGGTTTAAAATTGGGGTCTGGTTTAGGGTTGGGTAAGATGTATTTTTAATATCACACTGAATAGTACACTATTGATGGAGAAAAATTTTGGATGTTTTTCCATTCTCCATTATAGCCTAAGAGATTCATTAGAATGAATGGGCCCATATGGTAAGGGTTAGGGTTAGGGTTAGAGTTCAGGGCACACTTATGTTTGGGTGAATATTGGGGTTGGGTTTAGGGTTGGATAAGATGTATTTTTAATATCGCACTGAATGGTACACTCTTGATGGGGAAAAAATTTGGATGTTTTTCCATTCTCCATTATAGCCTAAGAGATTCATTAGAATGAATGGGCCAATATGGTAAGGGTTAGGGTTAGGGTTAGAGTTCAGGACACACTTATGTTTGGGTGAATATTGGGGTTTGGTTTAGGGTTGGATAAGATGTATTTTTAATATCACACTGAATGGTACACTCTTGATGGGGAAAAATTTTGGATGTTTTTCCATTCTCCATTATAGCCTATGAGATTCATTAGAATGAATGGGCCCATATGGTAAGGGTTAGGGTTAGGGTTAGAGTTCAGGACACACTTATGTTTGTGTGAATATTGGGGTTTGGTTTAGGGTTGGATACGATGTATTTTTAATATCACACTGAATGGTACACTCTTGATGGGGAAAAATTTTGTATGTTTTTCCATTCTCTATTATAACCTATGAGATTCATTAGAATGAATGGGCCCATATGGTAAGGGTTAGGGTTAGGGTTAGAGTTCAGGGCACACTTATGTTTGGGTGAATATTGGGGTTGGGTTTAGGGTTGCATAAGATGTCTTTTTAATATCGCACTGAATGGTACACTCTTGATGAGGAAAAATTTTGGATGTTTTTCCATTCTCCTTTATAGCCTATGAGATTGATTAGAATGAATGGGCCCATATGGTAAGGGTTAGGGTTAGGGTTAGAGTTCAGGACACACTTATGTTTGGGTGAATATTGGGGTTGCGTTTAGGGTTGGGTAAGATGTATTTTTAATATCACACTGAATGGTACACTCTTGATGGAGAAAAATTTTGGATGTTCTTCCATTCTCCATTATAGCCTATGAGAATCATTAGAATGAATGGGCCCATATGGTAAGGGTTAGGGTTAGGGTTAGAGTTCAGGACACACATATGTTGGGTTTAAAATTGTGGTCTTGTTTAGGGTTGGGTAAGATGAATTTTTAATATCACACTGAATGGTACACTATTGATGGAGAAAAATTTTGGATGTTTTTCCATTCTCCATTATAGCCTATGAGATTCATTAAAATGAATGGGCCCATATGGTAAGGGTTAGGGTTAGGGTTAGAGTTCAGGACACACTTATGTTTGGGTGAATATTGGGGTTGGGTTTAGGGTTGGATAAGATGTATTTTTAATATCGCACTGAATGGTACACTCTTGATGGGGAAAAATTTTGGATGTTTTTCCATTCTCCTTTATACCCTATGAGATTCATTAGAATGAATGGGCCCATATGGTAAGTTTTAGGGTTAGGGTTAGAGTTCAGGAAACACTTATGTTTGGGTGAATATTGGGGTTGGGTTTAGGGTTGGGTAAGATGTATTTTTAATATCACACTGAATGGTACACTCTTGATGGGGAAATATTTTGGATGTTTATCCATTCTCCATTATAGCCTATGAGATTCATTAAAATGAATGGGCCCATATGGTAAGGGATAGGGTTAGGGTTAGAGTTCATGACACACTTATGTTTGGGTGAATATTGGGGTTTGGTTTAGGGTTGGATAAGATGTATTTTTAATATCACACTGAATGGTACACTCTTGATGGGGAAAAATTTTGGATGTTTTTCCATTCTCCATTATAGCCTATGAGATTCATTAGAATGAATGGGCCCATATGGTAAGGGTTAGGGTTAGGGTTAGAGTTCAGGACACACATATGTTGGGTTTAAAATTGGGGTCTGGTTTAGGGTTGGGTAAGATGTATTTTTAATATCACACTGAATAGTACACTATTGATGGAGAAAATTTTTTGATGTTTTACCATTCTCCATTATAGCCTATGAGATTGAGTAGAATGAATGGGCCCATATGGTAACGGTTCGGGTTAGGGTTAGAGTTCAGGGCACACTTATGTTTGGGTGAATATTGGTGCTGGGTTTAGGGTTGGATAAGATGTATTTTTAATATCGCACTGAATGGTACACTCTTGATGGGGAAAAATTTTGGATGTTTTTCCATTCTCCTTTATAGCCGATGAGATTGATTAGAATGAATGGGCCCATATGGTAAGGGTTAGGGTTAGGGTTAGAGTTCAGGACACACTTATGTTTGGGTGAATATTGGGGTTGCGTTTACGGTTGGGTAAGATGTATTTTTAATATCACACTGAATGGTACACTCTTGATGGAGAAAAATTTTGGATGTTCTTCCATTCTCCATTATAGCCTATGAGAATCATTAGAATGAATGGGCCCATATGGTAAGGGTTAGGGTTAGGGTTAGAGTTCAGGACACACATATGTTGGGTTTAAAATTGGGGTCTGGTTTAGGGTTGGGTAAGATGTATTTTTAATATCACACTGAATGGTACACTATTGATGGAGAAAAATTTTGGATGTTTTTCCATTCTCCATTATAGCCTATGAGATTCATTAAAATGAATGGGCCCATATGGTAAGGGTTAGGGTTAGGGTTAGAGTTCAGGACACACTTCTGTTTGGGTGAATATTGGGGTTGGGTTTAGGGTTGGATAAGATGTATTTTTAATATCGCACTGAATGGTACACTCTTGATGGGGAAAAAATTTGGATGTTTTTCCATTCTCCATTATAGCCTAAGAGATTCCTTAGAATGAATGGGCCAATATGGTAAGGGTTATTGTTAGGGTTAGAGTTCAGGACACACTTATGTTTGGGTGAATATTGGGGTTTGGTTTAGGGTTGGATAAGATGTATTTTTAATATCACACTGAATGGTACACTCTTGATGGGGAAATATTTTGGATATTTTTCCATTCTCCATTATAGCCTATGAGATTCATTAGAATGAATGGGACCATATGGTAAGGGTTAGGGTTAGAGTTCAGGACACACATATGTTGTGTTTAAAATTGGGGTCTGGTTTAGGGTTGGGTAAGATGTATTTTTAATATCACACTGAATAGTACACTATTGATGGAGAAAATTTTTTGATGTTTTTCCATTCTCCATTATAGCCTATGAGATTGATTAGAATGAATGGGCCCATATGGTAAGGGTTCGGGTTAGGGTTAGAGTTCAGGACACACTTATGTTTGGGTGAATATTGGGGTTTGGTTTAGGGTTGGATAAGATGTATTTTTAATATCACACTGAATGATACACTCTTGATGGGGAAATATTTTGGATGTTTTTCCATTCTCCATTATAGCCTATGAGATTCATTAGAATGAATGGGACCATATGGTAAGGGTTAGGGTTAGAGTTCAGGACACACATATGTTGTGTTTAAAATTGGGGTCTGGTTTAGGGTTGGGTAAGATGTATTTTTAATATCACACTGAATAGTACACTATTGATGGAGAAAAATTTTGGATGTTTTTCCATTCTCCATTATAGCCTATGAGATTCATTAGAATGAATGGGCCCATATGGTAAGGGTTAGGGTTAGGGTTAGAGTTCAGGGCACACTTATGTTTGGGTGAATATTGGGGTTGGGTTTAGGGTTGGATAAGATGTATTTTTAATATCGCACTGAATGGTACACTCTTGATGGAGAAAAATTTTGGATGTTCTTCCATTCTCCATTATAGCCTATGAGAATCATTAGAATGAATGGGCCCATATGGTAAGGGTTAGGGTTAGGGTTAGAGTTCAGGACACACATATGTTGGGTTTAAAATTGGGGTCTGGTTTAGGGTTGGGTAAGATGTATTTTTAATATCACACTGAATGCTACACTATTGATGGAGAAAAATTTTGGATGTTTTTCCATTCTCCATTATAGCCTATGAGATTCATTAAAATGAATGGGCCCATATGGTAAGGGTTAGGGTTAGGGTTAGAGTTCAGGACACACTTATGTTTGGGTGAATATTGGGGTTGGGTTTAGGGTTGGATAAGATGTATTTTTAATATTGCACTGAATGGTACACTCTTGATGGGGAAAAAATTTGGATGTTTTTCGATTCTCCATTACAGCCTAAGAGATTCATTAGAATGAATGGGCCAATATGGTAAGGGTTAGGGTTAGGGTTAGAGTTCAGGACACACTTATGTTTGGGTGAATATTGGGGTTTGGTTTAGGGTTGGATAAGATGTATTTTTAATATCACACTGAATGGTACACTCTTGATGGGGAAATATTTTGGATGTTTTTCCATTCTCCATTATAGCCTATGAGATTCATTAGAATGAATGGGACCATATGGTAAGGGTTAGGGTTAGAGTTCAGGACACACATATGTTGTGTTTAAAATTGGGGTCTGGTTTAGGGTTGGGTAAGATGTATTTTTAATATCACACTGAATAGTACACTATTGATGGAGAAAATTTTTTGATGTTTTTCCATTCTCCATTATAGCCTATGAGATTGATTAGAATGAATGGGCCCATATGGTAAGGGTTCGGGTTAGGGTTAGAGTTCAGGACACACTTATGTTTGGGTGAATATTGGGGTTTGGTTTAGGGTTGGATAAGATGTATTTTTAATATCACACTGAATGGTACACTCTTGATGGGGAAATATTTTGGATGTTTTTCCATTCTCCATTATAGCCTATGAGATTCATTAGAATGAATGGGACCATATGGTAAGGGTTAGGGTTAGAGTTCAGGACACACATATGTTGTGTTTAAAATTGGGGTCTGGTTTAGGGTTGGGTAAGATGTATTTTTAATATCACACTGAATAGTACACTATTGATGGAGAAAAATTTTGGATGTTTTTCCATTCTCCATTATAGCCTATGAGATTCATTAGAATGAATGGGCCCATATGGTAAGGGTTAGGGTTAGGGTTAGAGTTCAGGGCACACTTATGTTTGGGTGAATATTGGGGTTGGGTTTAGGGTTGGATAAGATGTATTTTTAATATCGCACTGAATGGTACACTCTTGATGGAGAAAAATTTTGGATGTTCTTCCATTCTCCATTATAGCCTATGAGAATCATTAGAATGAATGGGCCCATATGGTAAGGGTTAGGGTTAGGGTTAGAGTTCAGGACACACATATGTTGGGTTTAAAATTGGGGTCTGGTTTAGGGTTGGGTAAGATGTATTTTTAATATCACACTGAATGCTACACTATTGATGGAGAAAAATTTTGGATGTTTTTCCATTCTCCATTATAGCCTATGAGATTCATTAAAATGAATGGGCCCATATGGTAAGGGTTAGGGTTAGGGTTAGAGTTCAGGACACACTTATATTTGGGTGAATATTGGGGTTGGGTTTAGGGTTGGATAAGATGTATTTTTAATATCGCACTGAATGGTACACTCTTGATGGGGAAAAAATTTGGATGTTTTTCGATTCTCCATTACAGCCTAAGAGATTCATTAGAATGAATGGGCCAATATGGTTAGGGTTAGAGTTCAGGACACACTTATGTTTGGGTGAATATTGGGGTTTGGTTTAGGGTTGGATAAGATGTATTTTTAATATCACACTGAATGGTACACTCTTGATGGGGAAAAATTTTGGATGTTTTTCCATTCTCCATTATAGCCTATGAGATTCATTAGAATGAATGGGCCCATATGATAAGGGTTAGGGTTAGAGTTCAGGACACACATATGTTGGGTTTAAAATTGGGGTCTGGTTTAGGGTTGGGTAAGATGTATTTTTAATATCACACTGAATAGTACACTATTGATGGAGAAAAATTTTGGATGTTTTTCCATTCTCCATTATAGCCTAAGAGATTCATTAGAATGAATGGGCCAATATGGTAAGGGTTAGGGTTAGGGTTAGAGTTCAGGACACACTTATGTTTGGGTGAATATTGGGGTTTGGTTTAGGCTTGGATAAGATGTATTTTTAATATCACACTGAATGGTACACTCTTGATGGGGAAATATTTTGGATGTTTTTCCATTCTCCATTATAGCCTATGAGATTCATTAGAATGAATGGGCCCATATGGTAAGGGTTAGGGTTAGGGTTAGAGTTCAGGGCACACTTATGTTTGGGTGAATATTGGGGTTGGGTTTAGGGTTGGATAAGATGTATTTTTAATATCGCACTGAATGGTACACTCTTGATGGAGAAAAATTTTGGATGTTCTTCCATTCTCCATTATAGCCTATGAGAATCATTAGAATCAATGGGCCCATATGGTAAGGGTTAGGGTTAGGGTTAGAGTTCAGGACACACATATGTTGGGTTTAAAATTGGGGTCTCGTTTAGGGTTGGGTAAGATGTATTTTTAATATCACACTGAATGGTACACTATTGATGGAGAAAAATTTTGGATGTTTTTCCATTCTCCATTATAGCCTATGAGATTCATTAAAATGAATGGGCCCATATGGTAAGCGTTAGGGTTAGGGTTAGAGTTCAGGACACACTTATGTTTGGGTGAATATTGGGGTTGGGTTTAGGGTTGGATAAGATGTATTTTTAATATCGCACTGAATGGTACACTCTTGATGGGGAAAAAATTTGGATGTTTTTCCATTCTCCATTATAGCCTAAGAGATTCATTAGAATGAATGGGCCAATATGGTAAGGGTTAGGGTTAGGGTTAGAGTTCAGGACACACTTATGTTTGGGTGAATATTGGGGTTTGGTTTAGGGTTGGATAAGATGTATTTTTAATATCACACTGAATGGTACACTCTTGATGGGGAAATATTTTGGATGTTTTTCCATTCTCCATTATAGCCTATGAGATTCATTAGAATGAATGGGACCATATGGTAAGGGTTAGGGTTAGAGTTCAGGACACACATATGTTGTGTTTAAAATTGGGGTCTGGTTTAGGGTTGGGTAAGATGTATTTTTAATATCACACTGAATAGTACACTATTGATGGAGAAAAATTTTGGATGTTTTTCCATTCTCCATTATAGCCTATGAGATTCATTAGAATGAATGGGCCCATATGGTAAGGGTTAGGGTTAGGGTTAGAGTTCAGGGCACACTTATGTTTGGGTGAATATTGGGGTTGGGTTTAGGGTTGGATAAGATGTATTTTTAATATCGCACTGAATGGTACACTCTTGATGGAGAAAAATTTTGGATGTTCTTCCATTCTCCATTATAGCCTATGAGAATCATTAGAATGAATGGGCCCATATGGTAAGGGTTAGGGTTAGGGTTAGAGTTCAGGACACACATATGTTGGGTTTAAAATTGGGGTCTGGTTTAGGGTTGGGTAAGATGTATTTTTAATATCACACTGAATGCTACACTATTGATGGAGAAAAATTTTGGATGTTTTTCCATTCTCCATTACAGCCTAAGAGATTCATTAGAATGAATGGGCCAATATGGTAAGGGTTAGGGTTAGGGTTAGAGTTCAGGACACACTTATGTTTGGGTGAATATTGGGGTTTGGTTTAGGGTTGGATAAGATGTATTTTTAATATCACACTGAATGGTACACTCTTGATGGGGAAAAATTTTGGATGTTTTTCCATTCTCCATTATAGCCTATGAGATTCATTAGAATGAATGGGCCCATATGATAAGGGTTAGGGTTAGAGTTCAGGACACACTTATGTTTGGGTGAATATTGGGGTTGGGTTTAGGGTTGGATAAGATGTATTTTTAATATCGCACTGAATGGTACACTCTTGATGGGGAAAAAATTTGGATGTTTTTCCATTCTCCATTATAGCCTAAGAGATTCATTAGAATGAATGGGCCAATATGGTAAGGGTTAGGGTTAGGGTTAGAGTTCAGGACACACTTATGTTTGGGTGAATATTGGGGTTTGGTTTAGGGTTGGATAAGATGTATTTTTAATATCACACTGAATGGTACACTCTTGATGGGGAAAAATTTTGGATGTTTTTCCATTCTCCATTATAGCCTATGAGATTCATTAGAATGAATGGGCCCATATGGTAAGGGTTAGGGTTAGGGTTAGAGTTCAGGACACACTTATGTTTGTGTGAATATTGGGGTTTGGTTTAGGGTTGGATAAGATGTATTTTTAATATCGCACTGAATGGTACACTCTTGATGGGGAAAAAATTTGGATGTTTTTCCATTCTCCATTATAGCCTATGAGATTCATTAGAATGAATGGGCCAATATGGTAAGGGTTAGGGTTAGGGTTAGAGTTCAGGGCACACTTATGTTTGGGTGAATATTGGGGTTGGGTTTAGGGTTGGATAAGATGTATTTTTAATATCGCACTGAATGGTACACTCTTGATGGGGAAAAAATTTGGATGTTTTTCCATTCTCCATTATAGCCTAAGAGATTCATTAGAATGAATGGGCCAATATGGTAAGGGTTAGGGTTAGGGTTAGAGTTCAGGACACACTTATGTTTGGGTGAATATTGGGGTTTGGTTTAGGGTTGGATAAGATGTATTTTTAATATCACACTGAATGGTACACTCTTGATGGGGAAAAATTTTGGATGTTTTTCCATTCTCCATTATAGCCTATGAGATTCATTAGAATGAATGGGCCCATATGGTAAGGGTTAGGGTTAGGGTTAGAGTTCAGGACACACTTATGTTTGTGTGAATATTGGGGTTTGGTTTAGGGTTGGATACGATGTATTTTTAATATCACACTGAATGGTACACTCTTGATGGGGAAAAATTTTGTATGTTTTTCCATTCTCTATTATAACCTATGAGATTCATTAGAATGAATGGGCCCATATGGTAAGGGTTAGGGTTAGGGTTAGAGTTCAGGGCACACTTATGTTTGGGTGAATATTGGGGTTGGGTTTAGGGTTGCATAAGATGTCTTTTTAATATCGCACTGAATGGTACACTCTTGATGAGGAAAAATTTTGGATGTTTTTCCATTCTCCTTTATAGCCTATGAGATTGATTAGAATGAATGGGCCCATATGGTAAGGGTTAGGGTTAGGGTTAGAGTTCAGGACACACTTATGTTTGGGTGAATATTGGGGTTGCGTTTAGGGTTGGGTAAGATGTATTTTTAATATCACACTGAATGGTACACTCTTGATGGGGAAAAAATTTGGATGTTTTTCCATTCTCCATTATAGCCTATGAGATTCATTAGAATGAATGGGCCCATATGATAAGGGTTAGGGTTAGAGTTCAGGACACACTTATGTTTGGGTGAATATTGGGGTTGGGTTTAGGGTTGGATAAGATGTATTTTTAATATCGCACTGAATGGTACACTCTTGATGGGGAAAAAATTTGGATGTTTTTCCATTCTCCATTATAGCCTAAGAGATTCATTAGAATGAATGGGCCAATATGGTAAGGGTTAGGGTTAGGGTTAGAGTTCAGGACACACTTATGTTTGGGTGAATATTGGGGTTTGGTTTAGGGTTGGATAAGATGTATTTTTAATATCACACTGAATGGTACACTCTTGATGGGGAAAAATTTTGGATGTTTTTCCATTCTCCATTATAGCCTATGAGATTCATTAGAATGAATGGGCCCATATGGTAAGGGTTAGGGTTAGGGTTAGAGTTCAGGACACACTTATGTTTGTGTGAATATTGGGGTTTGGTTTAGGGTTGGATAAGATGTATTTTTAATATCGCACTGAATGGTACACTCTTGATGGGGAAAAAATTTGGATGTTTTTCCATTCTCCATTATAGCCTATGAGATTCATTAGAATGAATGGGCCAATATGGTAAGGGTTAGGGTTAGGGTTAGAGTTCAGGGCACACTTATGTTTGGGTGAATATTGGGGTTGGGTTTAGGGTTGGATAAGATGTATTTTTAATATCGCACTGAATGGTACACTCTTGATGGGGAAAAAATTTGGATGTTTTTCCATTCTCCATTATAGCCTAAGAGATTCATTAGAATGAATGGGCCAATATGGTAAGGGTTAGGGTTAGGGTTAGAGTTCAGGACACACTTATGTTTGGGTGAATATTGGGGTTTGGTTTAGGGTTGGATAAGATGTATTTTTAATATCACACTGAATGGTACACTCTTGATGGGGAAAAATTTTGGATGTTTTTCCATTCTCCATTATAGCCTATGAGATTCATTAGAATGAATGGGCCCATATGGTAAGGGTTAGGGTTAGGGTTAGAGTTCAGGACACACTTATGTTTGTGTGAATATTGGGGTTTGGTTTAGGGTTGGATAAGATGTATTTTTAATATCACACTGAATGGTACACTCTTGATGGGGAAAAATTTTGTATGTTTTTCCATTCTCTATTATAACCTATGAGATTCATTAGAATGAATGGGCCCATATGGTAAGGGTTAGGGTTAGGGTTAGAGTTCAGGGCACACTTATGTTTGGGTGAATATTGGGGTTGGGTTTAGGGTTGCATAAGATGTCTTTTTAATATCGCACTGAATGGTACACTCTTGATGAGGAAAAATTTTGGATGTTTTTCCATTCTCCTTTATAGCCTATGAGATTGATTAGAATGAATGGGCCCATATGGTAAGGGTTAGGGTTAGGGTTAGAGTTCAGGACACACTTATGTTTGGGTGAATATTGGGGTTGCGTTTAGGGTTGGGTAAGATGTATTTTTAATATCACACTGAATGGTACACTCTTGATGGAGAAAAATTTTGGATGTTCTTCCATTCTCCATTATAGCCTATGAGAATCATTAGAATGAATGGGCCCATATGGTAAGGGTTAGGGTTAGGGTTAGAGTTCAGGACACACATATGTTGGGTTTAAAATTGTGGTCTGGTTTAGGGTTGGGTAAGATGAATTTTTAATATCACACTGAATGGTACACTATTGATGGAGAAAAATTTTGGATGTTTTTCCATTCTCCATTATAGCCTATGAGATTCATTAAAATGAATGGGCCCATATGGTAAGGGTTAGGGTTAGGGTTAGAGTTCAGGACACACTTATGTTTGGGTGAATATTGGGGTTGGGTTTAGGTTGGATAAGATGTATTTTTAATATCGCACTGAATGGTACACTCTTGATGGGGAAAAATTTTGGATGTTTTTCCATTCTCCTTTATAGCCTATGAGATTCATTAGAATGAATGGGCCCATATGGTAAGGGTTAGGGTTAGGGTTAGAGTTCAGGAAACACTTATGTTTGGGTGAATATTGGGGTTGGGTTTAGGGTTGGGTAAGATGTATTTTTAATATCACACTGAATGGCACACTCTTGATGGGGAAATATTTTGGATGTTTATCCATTCTCCATTATAGCCTATGAGATTCATTAAAATGAATGGGCCCATATGGTAAGGGTTAGGGTTAGAGTTCATGACACACTTATGTTTGGGTGAATATTGGGGTTTGGTTTAGGGTTGGATAAGATGTATTTTTATTATCACACTGAATGGTACACTCTTGATGGGGAAAAATTTTGGATGTTTTTCCATTCTCCATTATAGCCTATGAGATTCATTAGAATGAATGGGCCCATATGGTAAGGGTTAGGGTTAGGGTTAGAGTTCAGGACACACATATGTTGGGTTTAAAATTGGGGTCTGGTTTAGGGTTGGGTAAGATGTATTTTTAATATCACACTGAATAGTACACTATTGATGGAGAAAATTTTTTGATGTTTTACCATTCTCCATTATAGCCTATGAGATTGATTAGAATGAATGGGCCCATATGGTAAGGGTTCGGGTTAGGGTTAGAGTTCAGGGCACACTTATGTTTGGGTGAATATTGGTGCTGGGTTTAGGGTTGGATAAGATGTATTTTTAATATCGCACTGAATGGTACACTCTTGATGGGGAAAAATTTTGGATATTTTTCCATTCTCCTTTATAGCCTATGAGATTGATTAGAATGAATGGCCCCTATGGTAAGGGTTAGGGTTAGGGTTAGAGTTCAGGACACACTTATGTTTGGGTGAATATTGGGGTTGCGTTTACGGTTGGGTAAGATGTATTTTTAATATCACACTGAATGGTACACTCTTGATGGAGAAAAATTTTGGATGTTTTTCCATTCTCCATTATAGCCTATGAGAATCATTAGAATGAATGGGCCCATATGGTAAGGGTTAGGGTTAGGGTTAGAGTTCAGGACACACATATGTTGGGTTTAAAATTGGGGTCTGGTTTAGGGTTGGGTAAGATGTATTTTTAATATCACACTGAATGGTACACTATTGATGGAGAAAAATTTTGGATGTTTTTCCATTCTCCATTATAGCCTATGAGATTCATTAAAATGAATGGGCCCATATGGTAAGGGTTAGGGTTAGGGTTAGAGTTCAGGACACACTTCTGTTTGGGTGAATATTGGGGTTGGGTTTTAGGTTTGGATAAGATGTATTTTTAATATCGCACTGAATGGTACACTCTTGATGGGGAAAAAATTTGGATGTTTTTCCATTCTCCATTATAGCCTAAGAGATTCATTAGAATGAATGGGCCAATATGGTAAGGGTTAGGGTTAGGGTTAGAGTTCAGGACACACTTATGTTTGGGTGAATATTGGGGTTTGGTTTAGGGTTGGATAAGATGTATTTTTAATATCACACTGAATGGTACACTCTTGATGGGGAAATATTTTGGATGTTTTTCCATTCTCCATTATAGCCTATGAGATTCATTAGAATGAATGGGACCATATGGTAAGGGTTAGGGTTAGAGTTCAGGACACACATATGTTGTGTTTAAAATTGGGGTCTGGTTTAGGGTTGGGTAAGATGTATTTTTAATATCACACTGAATAGTACACTATTGATGGAGAAAATTTTTTGATGTTTTTCCATTCTCCATTATAGCCTATGAGATTGATTAGAATGAATGGGCCCATATGGTAAAGGTTCGGGTTAGGGTTAGAGTTCAGGGCACACTTATGTTTGGGTGAATATTGGTGTTGGGTTTAGGGTTGGATAAGATGTATTTTTAATATCGCACTGAATGGTACACTCTTGATGGGGAAATATTTTGGATGTTTTTCCATTCTCCATTATAGCCTATGAGATTCATTAAAATGAATGGGCCCATATGGTAAGGGTTAGGGTTAGGGTTAGAGTTCAGGACACACTTCCGTTTGGGTGAATATTGGGGTTGGGTTTAGGGTTGGATAAGATGTATTTTTAATATCGCACTGAATGGTACACTCTTGATGGGGAAAAAATTTGGATGTTTTTCCATTCTCCATTATAGCCTAAGAGATTCATTAGAATGAATGGGCCAATATGGTAAGGGTTAGGGTTAGGGTTAGAGTTCAGGGCACACTTATGTTTGGGTGAATATTGGGGTTGGGTTTAGGGTTGGATAAGATGTATTTTTAATATCGCACTGAATGGTACACTCTTGATGGAGAAAAATTTTGGATGTTCTTCCATTCTCCATTATAGCCTATGAGAATCATTAGAATGAATGGGCCCATATGGTAAGGGTTAGGGTTAGGGTTAGAGTTCAGGACACACATATGTTGTGTTTAAAATTGGGGTCTGGTTTAGGGTTGGGTAAGATGTATTTTTAATATCACACTGAATGCTACACTATTGATGGAGAAAAATTTTGGATGTTTTTCCATTCTCCATTATAGCCTATGAGATTCATTAAAATGAATGGGCCCTTATGGTAAGGGTTAGGGTTAGGGTTAGAGTTCAGGACACACTTATGTTTGGGTGAATATTGGGGTTGGGTTTAGGGTTGGATAAGATGTATTTTTAATATCGCACTGAATGGTACACTCTTGATGGGGAAAAAATTTGGATGTTTTTCCATTCTCCATTATAGCCTAAGAGATTCATTAGAATGAATGGGCCAATATGGTAAGGGTTAGGGTTAGGGTTAGAGTTCAGGACACACTTATGTTTGGGTGAATATTGGGGTTTGGTTTAGGGTTGGATAAGATGTATTTTTAATATCACACTGAATGGTACACTCTTGATGGGGAAATATTTTGGATGTTTTTCCATTCTCCATTATAGCCTATGAGATTCATTAGAATGAATGGGCCCATATGGTAAGGTTTAGGGTTAGAGTTCAGGACACAGATATGTTGTGTTTAAAATTGGGGTCTGGTTTAGGGTTGTGTAAGATGTATTTTTAATATCACACTGAATAGTACACTATTGATGGAGAAAATTTTTTGATGTTTTTCCATTCTCCATTATAGCCTATGAGATTGATTAGAATGAATGGGCCCATATGGTAAGGGTTCGGGTTAGGGTTAGAGTTCAGGGCACACTTATGTTTGGGTGAATATTGGTGTTGGGTTTAGGGTTGGATAAGATGTATTTTTAATATCGCACTGAATGGTACACTCTTGATGGGGAAAAATTTTGGATGTTTTTCCATTCTCCTTTATAGCCTATGAGATTGATTAGAATGAATGGGCCCATATGGTAAGGGTTAGGGTTAGGGTTAGAGTTCAGGACACACTTATGTTTGGGTGAATATTGGGGTTGCGTTTACGGTTGGGTAAGATGTATTTTTAATATCACACTGAATGGTACACTCTTGATGGAGAAAAATTTTGGATGTTCTTCCATTCTCCATTATAGCCTATGAGAATCATTAGAATGAATGGGCCCATATGGTAAGGGTTAGGGTTAGGGTTAGAGTTCAGGACACACATATGTTGGGTTTAAAATTGGGGTCTGGTTTAGGGTTGGGTAAGATGTATTTTTAATATCAGACTGAATGGTACACTATTGATGGAGAAAAATTTTGGATGTTTTTCCATTCTCCATTATAGCCTATGAGATTCATTAAAATGAATGGGCCCATATGGTAAGGGTTAGGGTTAGGGTTAGAGTTCAGGACACACTTATGTTTGGGTGAATATTGGGGTTGGGTTTAGGGTTGGATAAGATGTATTTTTAATATCGCACTGAATGGTACACTCTTGATGGGGAAAAAATTTGGATGTTTTTCCATTCTCCATTATAGCCTAAGAGATTCATTAGAATGAATGGGCCAATATGGTAAGGGTTAGGGTTAGGGTTAGAGTTCAGGACACACTTATGTTTGGGTGAATATTGGGGTTTGGTTTAGGGTTGGATAAGATGTATTTTTAATATCACACTGAATGGTACACTCTTGATGGGGAAAAATTTTGGATGTTTTTCCATTCTCCATTATAGCCTATGAAATTCATTAGAATGAATGGGCCCATATGATAAGGGTTAGGGTTAGAGTTCAGGACACACATATGTTGGGTTTAAAATTGGGGTCTGGTTTAGGGTTGGGTAAGATGTATTTTTAATATCGCACTGAATGGTACACTCTTGATGGGGAAAAAATTTGGATGTTTTTCCATTCTCCATTATAGCCTAAGAGATTCATTAGAATGAATGGGCCAATATGGTAAGGGTTAGGGTTAGGGTTAGAGTTCAGGACACACTTATGTTTGGGTGAATATTGGGGTTTGGTTTAGGGTTGGATAAGATGTATTTTTAATATCACACTGAATGGTACACTCTTGATGGGGAAAAATTTTGGATGTTTTTCCATTCTCCATTATAGCCTATGAAATTCATTAGAATGAATGGGCCCATATGATAAGGGTTAGGGTTAGAGTTCAGGACACACATATGTTGGGTTTAAAATTGGGGTCTGGTTTAGGGTTGGGTAAGATGTATTTTTAATATCACACTGAATAGTACACTATTGATGGATAAAAATTTTGGATGTTTTTCCATTCTCCATTATAGCCTAAGAGATTCATTAGAATGAATGGGCCAATATGGTAAGGGTTAGGGTTAGGGTTAGAGTTCAGGACACACTTATGTTTGGGTGAATATTGGGGTTTGGTTTAGGGTTGGATAAGATGTATTTTTAATATCACACTGAATGGTACACTCTTGATGGGGAAATATTTTGGATGTTTTTCCATTCTCCATTATAGCCTATGAGATTCATTAGAATGAATGGGCCCATATGGTAAGGGTTAGGGTTAGAGTTCAGGACACACATATGTTGTGTTTAAAATTGGGGTCTGGTTTAGGGTTGGGTAAGATGTATTTTTAATATCACACTGAATAGTACACTATTGATGGAGAAAAATTTTGGATGTTTTTCCATTCTCCATTATAGCCTATGAGATTCATTAGAATGAATGGGCCCATATGGTAACGGTTAGGGTTAGGGTTAGAGTTCAGGGCACACTTATGTTTGGGTGAATATTGGGGTTGGGTTTAGGGTTGCATAAGATGTCTTTTTAATATCGCACTGAATGGTACACTCTTGATGGGGAAAAATTTTGGATGTTTTTCCATTCTCCTTTATAGCCTATGAGATTGATTAGAATGAATGGGCCCATATGGTAAGGGTTAGGGTTAGGGTTAGAGTTCAGGACACACTTATGTTTGGGTGAATATTGGGGTTGCGTTTAGGGTTGGGTAAGATGTATTTTTAATATCACACTGAATGGTACACTCTTGATGGAGAAAAATTTTGGATGTTCTTCCATTCTCCATTATAGCCTATGAGAATCATTAGAATGAATGGGCCCATATGGTAAGGGTTAGGGTTAGGGTTAGAGTTCAGGACACACATATGTTGGGTTTAAAATTGTGGTCTGGTTTAGGGTTGGGTAAGATGAATTTTTAATATCACACTGAATGGTACACTATTGATGGAGAAAAATTTTGGATGTTTTTCCATTCTCCATTATAGCCTATGAGATTCATTAGAATGAATGGGCCCATATGGTAAGGGTTAGGGTTAGGGTTAGAGTTCAGGGCACACTTATGTTTGGGTGAATATTGGGGTTGGGTTTAGGGTTGGATAAGATGTATTTTTAATATCGCACTGAATGGTACACTCTTGATGGGGAAAAAATTTGGATGTTTTTCCATTCTCCATTATAGCCTAAGAGATTCATTAGAATGAATGGGCCAATATGGTAAGGGTTAGGGTTAGGGTTAGAGTTCAGGACACACTTATGTTTGGGTGAATATTGGGGTTTGGTTTAGGGTTGGATAAGATGTATTTTTAATATCACACTGAATGGTACACTCTTGATGGGGAAAAATTTTGGATGTTTTTCCATTCTCCATTATAGCCTATGAGATTCATTAGAATGAATGGGCCCATATGATAAGGGTTAGGGTTAGAGTTCAGGACACACATATGTTGGGTTTAAAATTGGGGTCTGGTTTAGGGTTGGGTAAGATGTATTTTTAATATCACACTGAATAGTACACTATTGATGGAGAAAAATTTTGGATGTTTTTCCATTCTCCATTATAGCCTATGAGATTCATTAGAATGAATGGGCCCATGTGGTAAGGGTTAGGGTTAGGGTTAGAGTTCAGGGCACACTTATGTTTGGGTGAATATTGGGGTTGGGTTTAGGGTTGCATAAGATGTCTTTTTAATATCGCACTGAATGGTACACTCTTGATGGGGAAAAATTTTGGATGTTTTTCCATTCTCCTTTATAGCCTATGAGATTGATTAGAATGAATGGGCCCATATGGTAAGGGTTAGGGTTAGGGTTAGAGTTCAGGACACACTTATGTTTGGGTGAATATTGGGGTTGCGTTTAGGGTTGGGTAAGATGTATTTTTAATATCACACTGAATGGTACACTCTTGATGGAGAAAAATTTTGGATGTTCTTCCATTCTCCATTATAGCCTATGAGAATCATTAGAATGAATGGGCCCATATGGTAAGGGTTAGGGTTAGGGTTAGAGTTCAGGACACACATATGTTGGGTTTAAAATTGTGGTCTGGTTTAGGGTTGGGTAAGATGAATTTTTAATATCACACTGAATGGTACACTATTGATGGAGAAAAATTTTGGATGTTTTTCCATTCTCCATTATAGCCTATGAGATTCATTAAAATGAATGGGCCCATATGGTAAGGGTTAGGGTTAGGGTTAGAGTTCAGGACACACTTATGTTTGGGTGAATATTGGGGTTGGGTTTAGGGTTGGATAAGATGTATTTTTAATATCGCACTGAATGGTACACTCTTGATGGGGAAAAAATTTGGATGTTTTTCCATTCTCCATTATAGCCTAAGAGATTCATTAGAATGAATGGGCCAATATGGTAAGGGTTAGGGTTAGGGTTAGAGTTCAGGACACACTTATGTTTGGGTGAATATTGGGGTTTGGTTTAGGGTTGGATAAGATGTATTTTTAATATCACACTGAAAGGTACACTCTTGATGGGGAAAAATTTTGGATGTTTTTCCATTCTCCATTATAGCCTATGAGATTCATTAGAATGAATGGGCCCATATGATAAGGGTTAGGGATAGAGTTCAGGACACACATATGTTGGGTTTAAAATTGGGGTCTGGTTTAGGGTTGGGTAAGATGTATTTTTAATATCACACTGAATAGTACACTATTGATGGAGAAAAATTTTGGATGTTTTTCCATTCTCCATTATAGCCTATGAGATTCATTAGAATGAATGGGCCCATATGGTAAGGGTTAGGGTTAGGGTTAGAGTTCAGGGCACACTTATGTTTGGGTGAATATTGGGGTTGGGTTTAGGGTTGCATAAGATGTCTTTTTAATATCGCACTGAATGGTACACTCTTGATGGGGAAAAATTTTGGATGTTTTTCCATTCTCCTTTATAGCCTATGAGATTGATTAGAATGAATGGGCCCATATGGTAAGGGTTAGGGTTAGGGTTAGAGTTCAGGACACACTTATGTTTGGGTGAATATTGGGGTTGCGTTTAGGGTTGGGTAAGATGTATTTTTAATATCACACTGAATGGTACACTCTTGATGGAGAAAAATTTTGGATGTTCTTCCATTCTCCATTATAGCCTATGAGAATCATTAGAATGAATGGGCCCATATGGTAAGGGTTAGGGTTAGGGTTAGAGTTCAGGACACACATATGTTGGGTTTAAAATTGTGGTCTGGTTTAGGGTTGGGTAAGATGAATTTTTAATATCACACTGAATGGTACACTATTGATGGAGAAAAATTTTGGATGTTTTTCCATTCTCCATTATAGCCTATGAGATTCATTAAAATGAATGGGCCCATATGGTAAGGGTTAGGGTTAGGGTTAGAGTTCAGGACACACTTCTGTTTGGGTGAATATTGGGGTTGGGTTTAGGGTTGGATAAGATGTATTTTTAATATCGCACTGAATGGTACACTCTTGATGGGGAAAAAATCTGGATGTTTTTCCATTCTCCATTATAGCCTAAGAGATTCATTAGAATGAATGGGCAATATGGTAAGGGTTAGGGTTAGGGTTAGAGATCAGGAAACACTTATGTTTGGGTGAATATTGGGGTTTGGTTTAGGGTTGGATAAGATGTATTTTTAATATCACACTGAATGGTACACTCTTGATGGGGAAAAATTTTGGATGTTTTTCCATTCTCCATTATAGCCTATGAGATTCATTAGAATGAATGGGCCCATATGATAAGGGTTAGGGTTAGAGTTCAGGACACACATATGTTGTGTTTAAAATTGGGGTCTGGTTTAGGGTTGGGTAAGATGTATTTTTAATATCACACTGAATAGTACACTATTGATGGAGAAAAATTTTGGATGTTTTTCCATTCTCCATTATAGCCTATGAGATTCATTAGAATGAATGGGCCCATATGGTAAGGGTTAGGGTTAGGGTTAGAGTTCAGGGCACACTTATGTTTGGGTGAATATTGGGGTTGGGTTTAGGGTTGGATAAGATGAATTTTTAATATCGCACTGAATGGTACACTCTTGATGGAGAAAATTTTTGGATGTTCTTCCATTCTCCATTATAGCCTATGAGAATCATTAGAATGAATGGGCCCATATGGTAAGGGTTAGGGTTAGGGTTAGAGTTCAGGACACACATATGTTGGGTTTAAAATTGGGGTCTGGTTTAGGGTTGGGTAAGATGTATTTTTAATATCACACTGAATGCTACACTATTGATGGAGAAAAATTTTGGATGTTTTTCCATTCTCCATTATAGCCTATGAGATTCATTAAAATGAATGGGCCCTTATGGTAAGGGTTAGGGTTAGGGTTAGGGTTCAGGACACACTTATGTTTGGGTGAATATTGGGGTTGGGTTTAGGGTTGGATAAGATGTATTTTTAATATCGCACTGAATGGTACACTCTTGATGGGGAAAAAATTTGGATGTTTTTCCATTCTCCATTATAGCCTAAGAGATTCATTAGAATGAATGGGCCAATATGGTAAGGGTTAGGGTTAGGGTTAGAGTTCAGGACACACTTATGTTTGGGTGAATATTGGGGTTTGGTTTAGAGTTGGATAAGATGTATTTTTAATATCACACTGAATGGTACACTCTTGATGGGGAAAAATTTTGGATGTTTTTCCATTCTCCATTATAGCCTATGAAATTCATTAGAATGAATGGGCCCATATGATAAGGGTTAGGGTTAGAGTTCAGGACACACATATGTTGGGTTTAAAATTGGGGTCTGGTTTAGGGTTGGGTAAGATGTATTTTTAATATCACACTGAATAGTACACTATTGATGGATAAAAATTTTGGATGTTTTTCCATTCTCCATTATAGCCTAAGAGATTCATTAGAATGAATGGGCCAATATGGTAAGGGTTAGGGTTAGGGTTAGAGTTCAGGACACACTTATGTTTGGGTGAATATTGGGGTGTGGTTTAGGGTTGGATAAGATGTATTTTTAATATCACACTGAATGGTACACTCTTGATGGGGAAATATTTTGGATGTTTTTCCATTCTCCATTATAGCCTATGAGATTCATTAGAATGAATGGGCCCATATGGTAAGGGTTAGGGTTAGAGTTCAGGACACACATATGTTGGGTTTAAAATTGGGGTCTGGTTTAGGGTTGGGTAAGATGTATTTTTAATATCACACTGAATAGTACACTATTGATGGAGAAAATTTTTGGATGTTTTTCCATTCTCCAATATAGCCTATGAGATTCATTAGAATGAATGGGCCCATATGGTAAGGGTTAGGGTTAGGGTTAGAGTTCAGGGCACACTTATTTTTGGGTGAATATTGGGGTTGGGTTTAGGGTTGGATAAGATGTATTTTTAATATCGCACTGAATGGTACACTCTTGATGGAGAAAAATTTTGGATGTTCTTCCATTCTCCATTATAGCCTATGAGAATCATTAGAATGAATGGGCCCATATGGTAAGGGTTAGGGTTAGGGTTAGAGTTCAGGACACACATATGTTGGGTTTAAAATTGGGGTCTGGTTTAGGGTTGGGTAAGATGTATTTTTAATATCACACTGAATGCTACACTATTGATGGAGAAAATTTTTGGATGTTTTTCCATTCTCCATTATATCCTATGAGATTCATTAGAATGAATGGGCCCATATGGTAAGGGTTAGGGTTAGGGTTAGAGTTCAGGACACACATATGTTGGGTTTAAAATTGGGGTCTGGTTTAGAGTTGGGTAAGATGTATTTTTAATATCACACTGAATAGTACACTATTGATGGAGAAAAATTTTGGATGCTTTTCCATTCTCCATTATAGCCTATGAGATTCATTAGAATGTATGGGCCCATATGGTAAGGGTTAGGGTTAGGGTTAGAGTTCAGGAAACACTTATGTTTGGGTGAATATTGGGGTTGGGTTTAGGGTTGGGTAAGATGTATTTTTAATATCACACTGAATAGTACACTATTGATGGAGAAAAATTTTGGATGCTTTTCCATTCTCCATTATAGCCTATGAGATTCATTAGAATGAATGGGCCAATATGGTAAGGGTTAGGGTTAGGGTTAGAGTTCAGGACACACTTATGTTTGGGTGAATATTGGGGTTGGGTTTAGGGTTGGATAAGATGTATTTTTAATATCGCACTGAATGGTACACTCTTGATGGGGAAAAAATTTGGATGTTTTTCCATTCTCCATTATAGCCTAAGAGATTCATTAGAATGAATGGGCCAATATGGTTAGGGTTAGGGTTAGAGTTCAGGACACACATATGTTGTGTTTAAAATTGGGGTCTGGTTTAGGGTTGGGTAAGATGTATTTTTAATATCACACTGAATAGTACACTATTGATGGAGAAAAATTTTGGATGTTTTTCCATTCTCCATTATAGCCTATGAGATTCATTAGAATGAATGGGCCCATATGGTAAGGGTTAGGGTTAGGGTTAGAGTTCAGGGCACACTTATGTTTGGGTGAATATTGGGGTTGGGTTTAGGGTTGGATAAGATGAATTTTTAATATCGCACTGAATGGTACACTCTTGATGGAGAAAAATTTTGGATGTTCTTCCATTCTCCATTATAGCCTATGAGAATCATTAGAATGAATGGGCCCATATGGTAAGGGTTAGGGTTAGGGTTAGAGTTCAGGACACACATATGTTGGGTTTAAAATTGGGGTCTGGTTTAGGGTTGGGTAAGATGTATTTTTAATATCACACTGAATGCTACACTATTGATGGAGAAAAATTTTGGATGTTTTTCCATTCTCCATTATAGCCTATGAGATTCATTAAAATGAATGGGCCCTTATGGTAAGGGTTAGGGTTAGGGTTAGGGTTCAGGACACACTTATGTTTGGGTGAATATTGGGGTTGGGTTTAGGGTTGGATAAGATGTATTTTTAATATCGCACTGAATGGTACACTCTTGATGGGGAAAAAATTTGGATGTTTTTCCATTCTCCATTATAGCCTAAGAGATTCATTAGAATGAATGGGCCAATATGGTAAGGGTTAGGGTTAGGGTTAGAGTTCAGGACACACTTATGTTTGGGTGAATATTGGGGTTTGGTTTAGAGTTGGATAAGATGTATTTTTAATATCACACTGAATGGTACACTCTTGATGGGGAAAAATTTTGGATGTTTTTCCATTCTCCATTATAGCCTATGAAATTCATTAGAATGAATGGGCCCATATGATAAGGGTTAGGGTTAGAGTTCAGGACACACATATGTTGGGTTTAAAATTGGGGTCTGGTTTAGGGTTGGGTAAGATGTATTTTTAATATCACACTGAATAGTACACTATTGATGGATAAAAATTTTGGATGTTTTTCCATTCTCCATTATAGCCTAAGAGATTCATTAGAATGAATGGGCCAATATGGTTAGGGTTAGGGTTAGAGTTCAGGACACACTTATGTTTGGGTGAATATTGGGGTGTGGTTTAGGGTTGGATAAGATGTATTTTTAATATCACACTGAATGGTACACTCTTGATGGGGAAATATTTTGGATGTTTTTCCATTCTCCATTATAGCCTATGAGATTCATTAGAATGAATGGGCCCATATGGTAAGGGTTAGGGTTAGAGTTCAGGACACACATATGTTGGGTTTAAAATTGGGGTCTGGTTTAGGGTTGGGTAAGATGTATTTTTAATATCACACTGAATAGTACACTATTGATGGAGAAAAATTTTGGATGTTTTTCCATTCTCCAATATAGCCTATGAGATTCATTAGAATGAATGGGCCCATATGGTAAGGGTTAGGGTTAGGGTTAGAGTTCAGGGCACACTTATTTTTGGGTGAATATTGGGGTTGGGTTTAGGGTTGGATAAGATGTATTTTTAATATCGCACTGAATGGTACACTCTTGATGGGGAAAAAATTTGGATGTTTTTCCATTCTCCATTATAGCCTAAGAGATTCATTAGAATGAATGGGCCAATATGGTAAGGGTTAGGGTTAGGGTTAGAGTTCAGGACACACTTATGTTTGGGTGAATATTGGGGTTTGGTTTAGGGTTGGATAAGATGTATTTTTAATATCACACTGAATGGTACACTCTTGATGGGGAAAAATTTTGGATGTTTTTCCATTCTCCATTATAGCCTATGAGATTCATTAGAATGAATGGGCCCATATGATAAGGGTTAGGGATAGAGTTCAGGACACACATATGTTGGGTTTAAAATTGGGGTCTGGTTTAGGGTTGGGTAAGATGTATTTTTAATATCACACTGAATAGTACACTATTGATGGAGAAAAATTTTGGATGTTTTTCCATTCTCCATTATAGCCTATGAGATTCATTAGAATGAATGGGCCCATATGGTAAGGGTTAGGGTTAGAGTTCAGGGCACACTTATGTGTGGGTGAATATTGGGGTTGGGTTTAGGGTTGCATAAGATGTCTTTTTAATATCGCACTGAATGGTACACTCTTGATGGGGAAAAATTTTGGATGTTTTTCCATTCTCCTTTATAGCCTATGAGATTGATTAGAATGAATGGGCCCATATGGTAAGGGTTAGGGTTAGGGTTAGAGTTCAGGACACACTTATGTTTGGGTGAATATTGGGGTTGCGTTTAGGGTTGGGTAAGATGTATTTTTAATATCACACTGAATGGTACACTCTTGATGGAGAAAAATTTTGGATGTTCTTCCATTCTCCATTATAGCCTATGAGAATCATTAGAATGAATGGGCCCATATGGTAAGGGTTAGGGTTAGGGTTAGAGTTCAGGACACACATATGTTGGGTTTAAAATTGTGGTCTGGTTTAGGGTTGGGTAAGATGAATTTTTAATATCACACTGAATGGTACACTATTGATGGAGAAAAATTTTGGATGTTTTTCCATTCTCCATTATAGCCTATGAGATTCATTAAAATGAATGGGCCCATATGGTAAGGGTTAGGGTTAGGGTTAGAGTTCAGGACACACTTCTGTTTGGGTGAATATTGGGGTTGGGTTTAGGGTTGGATAAGATGTATTTTTAATATCGCACTGAATGGTACACTCTTGATGGGGAAAAAATCTGGATGTTTTTCCATTCTCCATTATAGCCTAAGAGATTCATTAGAATGAATGGGCAATATGGTAAGGGTTAGGGTTAGGGTTAGAGATCAGGAAACACTTATGTTTGGGTGAATATTGGGGTTTGGTTTAGGGTTGGATAAGATGTATTTTTAATATCACACTGAATGGTACACTCTTGATGGGGAAAAATTTTGGATGTTTTTCCATTCTCCATTATAGCCTATGAGATTCATTAGAATGAATGGGCCCATATGATAAGGGTTAGGGTTAGAGTTCAGGACACACATATGTTGTGTTTAAAATTGGGGTCTGGTTTAGGGTTGGGTAAGATGTATTTTTAATATCACACTGAATAGTACACTATTGATGGAGAAAAATTTTGGATGTTTTTCCATTCTCCATTATAGCCTATGAGATTCATTAGAATGAATGGGCCCATATGGTAAGGGTTAGGGTTAGGGTTAGAGTTCAGGGCACACTTATGTTTGGGTGAATATTGGGGTTGGGTTTAGGGTTGGATAAGATGAATTTTTAATATCGCACTGAATGGTACACTCTTGATGGAGAAAAATTTTGGATGTTCTTCCATTCTCCATTATAGCCTATGAGAATCATTAGAATGAATGGGCCCATATGGTAAGGGTTAGGGTTAGGGTTAGAGTTCAGGACACACATATGTTGGGTTTAAAATTGGGGTCTGGTTTAGGGTTGGGTAAGATGTATTTTTAATATCACACTGAATGCTACACTATTGATGGAGAAAAATTTTGGATGTTTTTCCATTCTCCATTATAGCCTATGAGATTCATTAAAATGAATGGGCCCTTATGGTAAGGGTTAGGGTTAGGGTTAGGGTTCAGGACACACTTATGTTTGGGTGAATATTGGGGTTGGGTTTAGGGTTGGATAAGATGTATTTTTAATATCGCACTGAATGGTACACTCTTGATGGGGAAAAAATTTGGATGTTTTTCCATTCTCCATTATAGCCTAAGAGATTCATTAGAATGAATGGGCCAATATGGTAAGGGTTAGGGTTAGGGTTAGAGTTCAGGACACACTTATGTTTGGGTGAATATTGGGGTTTGGTTTAGAGTTGGATAAGATGTATTTTTAATATCACACTGAATGGTACACTCTTGATGGGGAAAAATTTTGGATGTTTTTCCATTCTCCATTATAGCCTATGAAATTCATTAGAATGAATGGGCCCATATGATAAGGGTTAGGGTTAGAGTTCAGGACACACATATGTTGGGTTTAAAATTGGGGTCTGGTTTAGGGTTGGGTAAGATGTATTTTTAATATCACACTGAATAGTACACTATTGATGGATAAAAATTTTGGATGTTTTTCCATTCTCCATTATAGCCTAAGAGATTCATTAGAATGAATGGGCCAATATGGTAAGGGTTAGGGTTAGGGTTAGAGTTCAGGACACACTTATGTTTGGGTGAATATTGGGGTGTGGTTTAGGGTTGGATAAGATGTATTTTTAATATCACACTGAATGGTACACTCTTGATGGGGAAATATTTTGGATGTTTTTCCATTCTCCATTATAGCCTATGAGATTCATTAGAATGAATGGGCCCATATGGTAAGGGTTAGGGTTAGAGTTCAGGACACACATATGTTGGGTTTAAAATTGGGGTCTGGTTTAGGGTTGGGTAAGATGTATTTTTAATATCACACTGAATAGTACACTATTGATGGAGAAAATTTTTGGATGTTTTTCCATTCTCCAATATAGCCTATGAGATTCATTAGAATGAATGGGCCCATATGGTAAGGGTTAGGGTTAGGGTTAGAGTTCAGGGCACACTTATTTTTGGGTGAATATTGGGGTTGGGTTTAGGGTTGGATAAGATGTATTTTTAATATCGCACTGAATGGTACACTCTTGATGGAGAAAAATTTTGGATGTTCTTCCATTCTCCATTATAGCCTATGAGAATCATTAGAATGAATGGGCCCATATGGTAAGGGTTAGGGTTAGGGTTAGAGTTCAGGACACACATATGTTGGGTTTAAAATTGGGGTCTGGTTTAGGGTTGGGTAAGATGTATTTTTAATATCACACTGAATGCTACACTATTGATGGAGAAAAATTTTGGATGTTTTTCCATTCTCCATTATAGCCTATGAGATTCATTAGAATGAATGGGCCCATATGGTAAGGGTTAGGGTTAGGGTTAGAGTTCAGGACACACATATGTTGGGTTTAAAATTGGGGTCTGGTTTAGAGTTGGGTAAGATGTATTTTTAATATCACACTGAATAGTACACTATTGATGGAGAAAAATTTTGGATGCTTTTCCATTCTCCATTATAGCCTATGAGATTCATTAGAATGTATGGGCCCATATGGTAAGGGTTAGGGTTAGGGTTAGAGTTCAGGAAACACTTATGTTTGGGTGAATATTGGGGTTGGGTTTAGGGTTGGGTAAGATGTATTTTTAATATCACACTGAATAGTACACTATTGATGGAGAAAAATTTTGGATGCTTTTCCATTCTCCATTATAGCCTATGAGATTCATTAGAATGAATGGGCCAATATGGTAAGGGTTAGGGTTAGGGTTAGAGTTCAGGACACACTTATGTTTGGGTGAATATTGGGGTTGGGTTTAGGGTTGGATAAGATGTATTTTTAATATCGCACTGAATGGTACACTCTTGATGGGGAAAAAATTTGGATGTTTTTCCATTCTCCATTATAGCCTAAGAGATTCATTAGAATGAATGGGCCAATATGGTTAGGGTTAGGGTTAGAGTTCAGGACACACATATGTTGTGTTTAAAATTGGGGTCTGGTTTAGGGTTGGGTAAGATGTATTTTTAATATCACACTGAATAGTACACTATTGATGGAGAAAAATTTTGGATGTTTTTCCATTCTCCATTATAGCCTATGAGATTCATTAGAATGAATGGGCCCATATGGTAAGGGTTAGGGTTAGGGTTAGAGTTCAGGGCACACTTATGTTTGGGTGAATATTGGGGTTGGGTTTAGGGTTGGATAAGATGAATTTTTAATATCGCACTGAATGGTACACTCTTGATGGAGAAAAATTTTGGATGTTCTTCCATTCTCCATTATAGCCTATGAGAATCATTAGAATGAATGGGCCCATATGGTAAGGGTTAGGGTTAGGGTTAGAGTTCAGGACACACATATGTTGGGTTTAAAATTGGGGTCTGGTTTAGGGTTGGGTAAGATGTATTTTTAATATCACACTGAATGCTACACTATTGATGGAGAAAAATTTTGGATGTTTTTCCATTCTCCATTATAGCCTATGAGATTCATTAAAATGAATGGGCCCTTATGGTAAGGGTTAGGGTTAGGGTTAGGGTTCAGGACACACTTATGTTTGGGTGAATATTGGGGTTGGGTTTAGGGTTGGATAAGATGTATTTTTAATATCGCACTGAATGGTACACTCTTGATGGGGAAAAAATTTGGATGTTTTTCCATTCTCCATTATAGCCTAAGAGATTCATTAGAATGAATGGGCCAATATGGTAAGGGTTAGGGTTAGGGTTAGAGTTCAGGACACACTTATGTTTGGGTGAATATTGGGGTTTGGTTTAGAGTTGGATAAGATGTATTTTTAATATCACACTGAATGGTACACTCTTGATGGGGAAAAATTTTGGATGTTTTTCCATTCTCCATTATAGCCTATGAAATTCATTAGAATGAATGGGCCCATATGATAAGGGTTAGGGTTAGAGTTCAGGACACACATATGTTGGGTTTAAAATTGGGGTCTGGTTTAGGGTTGGGTAAGATGTATTTTTAATATCACACTGAATAGTACACTATTGATGGATAAAAATTTTGGATGTTTTTCCATTCTCCATTATAGCCTAAGAGATTCATTAGAATGAATGGGCCAATATGGTAAGGGTTAGGGTTAGGGTTAGAGTTCAGGACACACTTATGTTTGGGTGAATATTGGGGTGTGGTTTAGGGTTGGATAAGATGTATTTTTAATATCACACTGAATGGTACACTCTTGATGGGGAAATATTTTGGATGTTTTTCCATTCTCCATTATAGCCTATGAGATTCATTAGAATGAATGGGCCCATATGGTAAGGGTTAGGGTTAGAGTTCAGGACACACATATGTTGGGTTTAAAATTGGGGTCTGGTTTAGGGTTGGGTAAGATGTATTTTTAATATCACACTGAATAGTACACTATTGATGGAGAAAATTTTTGGATGTTTTTCCATTCTCCAATATAGCCTATGAGATTCATTAGAATGAATGGGCCCATATGGTAAGGGTTAGGGTTAGGGTTAGAGTTCAGGGCACACTTATTTTTGGGTGAATATTGGGGTTGGGTTTAGGGTTGGATAAGATGTATTTTTAATATCGCACTGAATGGTACACTCTTGATGGAGAAAAATTTTGGATGTTCTTCCATTCTCCATTATAGCCTATGAGAATCATTAGAATGAATGGGCCCATATGGTAAGGGTTAGGGTTAGGGTTAGAGTTCAGGACACACATATGTTGGGTTTAAAATTGGGGTCTGGTTTAGGGTTGGGTAAGATGTATTTTTAATATCACACTGAATGCTACACTATTGATGGAGAAAAATTTTGGATGTTTTTCCATTCTCCATTATAGCCTATGAGATTCATTAGAATGAATGGGCCCATATGGTAAGGGTTAGGGTTAGGGTTAGAGTTCAGGACACACATATGTTGGGTTTAAAATTGGGGTCTGGTTTAGAGTTGGGTAAGATGTATTTTTAATATCACACTGAATAGTACACTATTGATGGAGAAAAATTTTGGATGCTTTTCCATTCTCCATTATAGCCTATGAGATTCATTAGAATGTATGGGCCCATATGGTAAGGGTTAGGGTTAGGGTTAGAGTTCAGGAAACACTTATGTTTGGGTGAATATTGGGGTTGGGTTTAGGGTTGGGTAAGATGTATTTTTAATATCACACTGAATAGTACACTATTGATGGAGAAAAATTTTGGATGCTTTTCCATTCTCCATTATAGCCTATGAGATTCATTAGAATGAATGGGCCAATATGGTAAGGGTTAGGGTTAGGGTTAGAGTTCAGGACACACTTATGTTTGGGTGAATATTGGGGTTGGGTTTAGGGTTGGATAAGATGTATTTTTAATATCGCACTGAATGGTACACTCTTGATGGGGAAAAAATTTGGATGTTTTTCCATTCTCCATTATAGCCTAAGAGATTCATTAGAATGAATGGGCCAATATGGTTAGGGTTAGGGTTAGAGTTCAGGACACACATATGTTGTGTTTAAAATTGGGGTCTGGTTTAGGGTTGGGTAAGATGTATTTTTAATATCACACTGAATAGTACACTATTGATGGAGAAAAATTTTGGATGTTTTTCCATTCTCCATTATAGCCTATGAGATTCATTAGAATGAATGGGCCCATATGGTAAGGGTTAGGGTTAGGGTTAGAGTTCAGGGCACACTTATGTTTGGGTGAATATTGGGGTTGGGTTTAGGGTTGGATAAGATGAATTTTTAATATCGCACTGAATGGTACACTCTTGATGGAGAAAAATTTTGGATGTTCTTCCATTCTCCATTATAGCCTATGAGAATCATTAGAATGAATGGGCCCATATGGTAAGGGTTAGGGTTAGGGTTAGAGTTCAGGACACACATATGTTGGGTTTAAAATTGGGGTCTGGTTTAGGGTTGGGTAAGATGTATTTTTAATATCACACTGAATGCTACACTATTGATGGAGAAAAATTTTGGATGTTTTTCCATTCTCCATTATAGCCTATGAGATTCATTAAAATGAATGGGCCCTTATGGTAAGGGTTAGGGTTAGGGTTAGGGTTCAGGACACACTTATGTTTGGGTGAATATTGGGGTTGGGTTTAGGGTTGGATAAGATGTATTTTTAATATCGCACTGAATGGTACACTCTTGATGGGGAAAAAATTTGGATGTTTTTCCATTCTCCATTATAGCCTAAGAGATTCATTAGAATGAATGGGCCAATATGGTAAGGGTTAGGGTTAGGGTTAGAGTTCAGGACACACTTATGTTTGGGTGAATATTGGGGTTTGGTTTAGAGTTGGATAAGATGTATTTTTAATATCACACTGAATGGTACACTCTTGATGGGGAAAAATTTTGGATGTTTTTCCATTCTCCATTATAGCCTATGAAATTCATTAGAATGAATGGGCCCATATGATAAGGGTTAGGGTTAGAGTTCAGGACACACATATGTTGGGTTTAAAATTGGGGTCTGGTTTAGGGTTGGGTAAGATGTATTTTTAATATCACACTGAATAGTACACTATTGATGGATAAAAATTTTGGATGTTTTTCCATTCTCCATTATAGCCTAAGAGATTCATTAGAATGAATGGGCCAATATGGTTAGGGTTAGGGTTAGAGTTCAGGACACACTTATGTTTGGGTGAATATTGGGGTGTGGTTTAGGGTTGGATAAGATGTATTTTTAATATCACACTGAATGGTACACTCTTGATGGGGAAATATTTTGGATGTTTTTCCATTCTCCATTATAGCCTATGAGATTCATTAGAATGAATGGGCCCATATGGTAAGGGTTAGGGTTAGAGTTCAGGACACACATATGTTGGGTTTAAAATTGGGGTCTGGTTTAGGGTTGGGTAAGATGTATTTTTAATATCACACTGAATAGTACACTATTGATGGAGAAAAATTTTGGATGTTTTTCCATTCTCCAATATAGCCTATGAGATTCATTAGAATGAATGGGCCCATATGGTAAGGGTTAGGGTTAGGGTTAGAGTTCAGGGCACACTTATTTTTGGGTGAATATTGGGGTTGGGTTTAGGGTTGGATAAGATGTATTTTTAATATCGCACTGAATGGTACACTCTTGATGGAGAAAAATTTTGGATGTTCTTCCATTCTCCATTATAGCCTATGAGAATCATTAGAATGAATGGGCCCATATGGTAAGGGTTAGGGTTAGGGTTAGAGTTCAGGACACACATATGTTGGGTTTAAAATTGGGGTCTGGTTTAGGGTTGGGTAAGATGTATTTTTAATATCACACTGAATGCTACACTATTGATGGAGAAAAATTTTGGATGTTTTTCCATTCTCCATTATAGCCTATGAGATTCATTAGAATGAATGGGCCCATATGGTAAGGGTTAGGGTTAGGGTTAGAGTTCAGGACACACATATGTTGGGTTTAAAATTGGGGTCTGGTTTAGGATTGGGTAAGATGTATTTTTAATATCACACTGAATGCTACACTATTGATGGAGAAAAATTTTGGATGTTTTTCCATTCTCCATTATAGCCTATGAGATTCATTAAAATGAATGGGCCCATATGGTAAGGGTTAGGGTTAGAGTTCAGGACACACTTATGTTTGGGTGAATATTGGGGTTGGGTTTAGGGTTGGATAAGATGTATTTTTAATATCGCACTGAATGGTACACTCTTGATGGGGAAAAAATTTGGATGTTTTTCCATTCTCCATTATAGCCTAAGAGATTCATTAGAATGAATGGGCCAATATGGTAAGGGTTAGGGTTAGGGTTAGAGTTCAGGACACACTTATGTTTGGGTGAATATTGGGGTTTGGTTTAGGGTTGGATAAGATGTATTTTTAATATCACACTGAATGGTACACTCTTGATGGGGAAAAATTTTGGATGTTTTTCCATTCTCCATTATAGCCTATGAGATTCATTAGAACGAATGGGCCCATATGATAAGGGTTAGGGTTAGAGTTCAGGACACACATATGTTGGGTTTAAAATTGGGGTCTGGTTTAGGGTTGGGTAAGATGTATTTTTAATATCACACTGAATGGTACACTATTGATGGAGAAAAATTTTGGATGTTTTTCCATTCTCCATTATAGCCTATGAGATTCATTAGAATGAATGGGCCCATATGGTAAGGGTTAGGGTTAGGGTTAGAGTTCAGGGCACACTTATGTTTGGGTGAATACTGGGGTTGGGTTTAGGGTTGGATAAGATGTCTTTTTAATATCGCACTGAATGGTACACTCTTGATGGGGAAAAATTTTGGATGTTTTTCCATTCTCCTTTATAGCCTATGAGATTGATTAGAATGAATGGGCCCATATGGTAAGGGTTAGGGTTAGGGTTAGAGTTCAGGACACACTTATGTTTGGGTGAATATTGGGGTTGCGTTTAGGGTTGGGTAAGATGTATTTTTAATATCACACTGAATGGTACACTCTTGATGGAGAAAAATTTTGGATGTTCTTCCATTCTCCATTATAGCCTATGAGAATCATTAGAATGAATGGGCCCATATGGTAAGGGTTAGGGTTAGGGTTAGAGTTCAGGACACACATATGTTGGGTTTAAAATTGTGGTCTGGTTTAGGGTTGGGTAAGATGAATTTTTAATATCACACTGAATGGTACACTATTGATGGAGAAAAATTTTGGATGTTTTTCCATTCTCCATTATAGCCTATGAGATTCATTAAAATGAATGGGCCCATATGGTAAGGGTTAGGGTTAGGGTTAGAGTTCAGGACACACTTATGTTTGGGTGAATATTGGGGTTGGGTTTAGGGTTGGATAAGATGTATTTTTAATATCGCACTGAATGGTACACTCTTGATGGGGAAAAAATTTGGATGTTTTTCCATTCTCCATTATAGCCTAAGAGATTCATTAGAATGAATGGGCCAATATGGTAAGGGTTAGGGTTAGGGTTAGAGTTCAGGACACACTTATGTTTGGGTGAATATTGGGGTTTGGTTTAGGGTTGGATAAGATGTATTTTTAATATCACACTGAATGGTACACTCTTGATGGGGAAAAATTTTGGATGTTTTTCCATTCTCCATTATAGCCTATGAGATTCATTAGAATGAATGGGCCCATATGATAAGGGTTAGGGTTAGAGTTCAGGACACACATATGTTGGGTTTAAAATTGGGGTCTGGTTTAGGGTTGGGTAAGATGTATTTTTAATATCACACTGAATAGTACACTATTGATGGAGAAAAATTTTGGATGTTTTTCCATTCTCCATTATAGCCTATGAGATTCATTAGAATGAATGGGCCCATATGGTAAGGGTTAGGGTTAGGGTTAGAGTTCAGGGCACACTTATGTTTGGGTGAATATTGGGGTTGGGTTTAGGGTTGCATGTCTTTTTAATATCGCACTGAATGGTACACTCTTGATGGGGAAAAATTTTGGATGTTTTTCCATTCTCCTTTATAGCCTATGAGATTGATTAGAATGAATGGGCCCATATGGTAAGGGTTAGGGTTAGGGTTAGAGTTCAGGACACACTTATGTTTGGGTGAATATTGGGGTTGCGTTTAGGGTTGGGTAAGATGTATTTTTAATATCACACTGAATGGTACACTCTTGATGGAGAAAAATTTTGGATGTTCTTCCATTCTCCATTATAGCCTATGAGAATCATTAGAATGAATGGGCCCATATGGTAAGGGTTAGGGTTAGAGTTCAGGACACACATATGTTGTGTTTAAAATTGGGGTCTTGTTTAGGGTTGGGTAAGATGTATTTTTAATATCACACTGAATAGTACACTATTGATGGAGAAAAATTTTGGATGTTTTTCCATTCTCCATTATAGCCTATGAGATTCATTAGAATGAATGGGCCCATATGGTAAGGGTTAGGGTTAGGGTTAGAGTTCAGGACACACATATGTTGGGTTTAAAATTGGGGTCTGGTTTAGGGTTGGGTAAGATGTATTTTTAATATCACACTGAATGCTACACTATTGATGGAGAAAAATTTTGGATGTTTTTCCATTCTCCATTATAGCCTATGAGATTCATTAAAATGAATGGGCCCTTATGGTAAGGGTTAGGGTTAGGGTTAGAGTTCAGGACACACTTATGTTTGGGTGAATATTGGGGTTGGGTTTAGGGTTGGATAAGATGTATTTTTAATATCGCACTGAATGGTACACTCTTGATGGGGAAAAAATTTGGATGTTTTTCCATTCTCCATTATAGCCTAAGAGATTCATTAGAATGAATGGGCCAATATGGTAAGGGTTAGGGTTAGGGTTAGAGTTCAGGACACACTTATGTTTGGGTGAATATTGGGGTTTGGTTTAGAGTTGGATAAGATGTATTTTTAATATCACACTGAATGGTACACTCTTGATGGGGAAAAATTTTGGATGTTTTTCCATTCTCCATTATAGCCTACGAGATTCATTAGAATGAATGGGCCCATATGATAAGGGTTAGGGTTAGAGTTCAGGACACACATATGTTGGGTTTAAAATTGGGGTCTGGTTTAGGGTTGGGTAAGATGTATTTTTAATATCACACTGAATAGTACACTATTGATGGATAAAAATTTTGGATGTTTTTCCATTCTCCATTATAGCCTAAGAGATTCATTAGAATGAATGGGCCAATATGGTAAGGGTTAGGGTTAGGGTTAGAGTTCAGGACACACTTATGTTTGGGTGAATATTGGGGTTTGGTTTAGGGTTGGATAAGATGTATTTTTAATATCACACTGAATGGTACACTCTTGATGGGGAAATATTTTGGATGTTTTTCCATTCTCCATTATAGCCTATGAGATTCATTAGAATGTATGGGCCCATATGGTAAGGGTTAGGGTTAGAGTTCAGGAAACACTTATGTTTGGGTGAATATTGGGGTTGGGTTTAGGGTTGGGTAAGATGTATTTTTAATATCACACTGAATAGTACACTATTGATGGAGAAAAATTTTGGATGTTTTTCCATTCTCCATTATAGCCTATAAGATTCATTAGAATGAATGGGCCCATATGGTAAGGGTTAGGGTTAGGGTTAGAGTTCAGGACACACATATGTTGGGTTTAAAATTGGGGTCTGGTTTAGAGTTGGGTAAGATGTATTTTTAATATCACACTGAATAGTACACTATTGATGGAGAAAAATTTTGGATGCTTTTCCATTCTCCATTATAGCCTATGAGATTCATTAGAATGTATGGGCCCATATGGTAAGGGTTAGGGTTAGAGTTCAGGAAACACTTATGTTTGGGTGAATATTGGGGTTGGGTTTAGGGTTGGGTAAGATGTATTTTTAATATCACACTGAATAGTACACTATTGATGGAGAAAAATTTTGGATGCTTTTCCATTCTCCATTATAGCCTATGAGATTCATTAGAATGAATGGGCCCATATGGTAAGGGTTAGGGTTAGGGTTAGAGTTCAGGAAACACTTATGTTTGGGTGAATATTGGGGTTGGGTTTAAGGTTGGGTAAGATGTATTTTTAATATCACACTGAATGGTACACTCTTGATGGGGAAAAATTTTGGATATTCTTCCATTCTCCATTATATCCTAAGAGATTCATTAGAATGAATGGGCCCATATGGTAAGGGTTAGGGTTAGAGTTCAGGACACACATATGTTCGGTTTAAAATTGGGGTCTGGTTTAGGGTTGGGTAAAATGTATTTTTAAAATCACACTGAATGGTACACTATTGATGGAGAAAAATTTTGGATGTTTTTCCATTCTCCATTATAGCCTATGAGATTTATTAAAATGAATGGGCCCATATGGTAAGGGTTAGGGTTAGGGTTAGAGTTCAGGAAACACTTATGTTGGGTTTAAAATTGGTGTCTGGTTTAGGGTTGGGTAAGATGTATTTTTAATATCACACTGAATGGTACACTATTGATGGAGAAAAATTTTGGATGTTTTTCCATTCTCCATTATAGCCTATGAGATTCATAAAAATGAATGGGGCCATATGGTAAGGGATAGGTTTAGGGTTGGAGTTCATGACACACTTATGTTTGGGTGAATATTGGGGTTGGGTTTAGGGTTGGATAAGATGTATTTTTAATATCGCACTGAATGGTACACTCTTGATGGGGAAAAATTTTGGATGTTTTTCCATTCTCCATTATATCCTATGAGATTCGTTAGAATGAATGGGCCCATATGGTAAGGGTTAGGGTTAGGGTTACAGTTCAGGACACACTTATGTTTGGGTGAATATTGGGGTTGCGTTTAGGGTTGGGTAAGATGTATTTTTAATATCACACTGAATGGTACACTCTTGATGGGGAAAAATTTTGGATATTCTTCCATTCTCCATTATAGCCTATGAGATTCATTAGAATGAATGGGCCCATATGGTAAGGGTTAGGGTTAGGGTTAGAGTTCAGGACAGACATATGTTGGGTTTAAAATTGGGGTCTGGTTTATGGTTGGGTAAGATGTATTTTTAATATCACATTGAATGGTACACTATTGATGGAGAAAAATTTTGGATGCTTTTCCATTCTCCATTATAGCCTATGAGATTCATTAAAATGAATGGGCCCATATGGTTAGCGTTAGGGTTAGGGTTAGAGTTCAGGACACACTTATGTTTGGGTGAATATTGGGGTTGGGTTTAGGGTTGGATAAGATGTATTTTTAATATCGCATTGAATGGTACACTCTTGATGGGGAAAAATTTTGGATGCTTTTCCACTCTACATTATAGCCTATGAGATTCATTAGAATGAATGGGCCCATCTGGTAAGGGTTAGGGTTAGGGTTAGAGTTCAGGAAACACTTATGTTTGGGTGAATATTGGGGTTGGGTTTAGGGTTGGGTAAGATGTATTTTTAATATCACACTGAATGGTACACTCTTGATGGGGAAAAATTTTGGATATTCTTCCATTCTCCATTATATCCTAAGAGATTCATTAGAATGAATGGGCCCATATGGTAAGGGTTAGGGTTAGAGTTCAGGACACACATATGTTCGGTTTAAAATTGGGGTCTGGTTTAGGGTTGGGTAAAATGTATTTTTAAAATCACACTGAATGGTACACTATTGATGGAGAAAAATTTTGGATGTTTTTCCATTCTCCATTATAGCCTATGAGATTTATTAAAATGAATGGGCCCATATGGTAAGGGTTAGGGTTAGGGTTAGAGTTCAGGAAACACTTATGTTGGGTTTAAAATTGGTGTCTGGTTTAGGGTTGGGTAAGATGTATTTTTAATATCACACTGAATGGTACACTATTGATGGAGAAAAATTTTGGATGTTTTTCCATTCTCCATTATAGCCTATGAGATTCATAAAAATGAATGGGGCCATATGGTAAGGGATAGGTTTAGGGTTAGAGTTCATGACACACTTATGTTTGGGTGAATATTGGGGTTGGGTTTAGGGTTGGATAAGATGTATTTTTAATATCGCACTGAATGGTACACTCTTGATGGGGAAAAATTTTGGATGTTTTTCCATTCTCCATTATATCCTATGAGATTCGTTAGAATGAATGGGCCCATATGGTAAGGGTTAAGGTTAGGGTTACAGTTCAGGACACACTTATGTTTGGGTGAATATTGGGGTTGCGTTTAGGGTTGGGTAAGATGTATTTTTAATATCACACTGAATGGTACACTCTTGATGGGGAAAAATTTTGGATATTCTTCCATTCTCCATTATAGCCTATGAGATTCATTAGAATGAATGGGCCCATATGGTAAGGGTTAGGGTTAGGGTTAGAGTTCAGGACAGACATATGTTGGGTTTAAAATTGGGGTCTGGTTTATGGTTGGGTAAGATGTATTTTTAATATCGCACTGAATGGTACACTATTGATGGAGAAAAATTTTGGATGTTTTTCCATTCTCCATTATAGCCTATGAGATTCATTAGAATGAATGGGCCCATATGGTAAGGGTTAGGGTTAGAGTTAGAGTTCAGGACACACTTATGTTTGGGTGAATATTGGGGTTGGGTTAGGGTTGGATAAGATGTATTTTTAATATCGCACTGAATGGTACACTCTTGATAGGGAAAAATTTTGGATGTTTTTCCATTCTCCATTATAGCCTATGAGATTCATTAGAATGAATGGGCCCATATGGTAAGGGTTAGGGTTAGGGTTAGAGTTCAGGACACACATATGTTCGGTTTAAAATTGGGGTCTGGTTTAGGGTTGGGTAAGATGTATTTTTAATATCACATTGAATGGTACACTATTGATGGAGAAAAATTTTGGATGCTTTTCCATTCTCCATTATAGCCTATGAGATTCATTAAAATGAATGGGCCCATATGGTTAGCGTTAGGGTTAGGGTTAGAGTACAGGACACACTTATGTTTGGGTGAATATTGGGGTTGGGTTTAGGGTTGGATAAGATGTATTTTTAATATCGCATTGAATGGTACACTCTTGATGGGGAAAAATTTTGGATGCTTTTCCACTCTACATTATAGCCTATGAGATTCATTAGAATGAATGGGCCCATATGGTAAGGGTTAGGGTTAGGGTTAGAGTTCAGGAAACACTTATGTTTGGGTGAATATTGGGGTTGGGTTTAGGGTTGGGTAAGATGTATTTTTAATATCACACTGAATGGTACACTCTTGATGGGGAAATTTTTGGATATTCTTCCATTCTCCATTATATCCTAAGAGATTCATTAGAATGAATGGGCCCATATGGTAAGGGTTAGGGTTAGAGTTCAGGACACACATATGTTCGGTTTAAAATTGGGGTCTGGTTTAGGGTTGGGTAAAATGTATTTTTAAAATCACACTGAATGGTACACTATTGATGGAGAAAAATTTTGGATGTTTTTCCATTCTCCATTATAGCCTATGAGATTTATTAAAATGAATGGGCCCATATGGTAAGGGTTAGGGTTAGGGTTAGAGTTCAGGAAACACTTATGTTGGGTTTAAAATTGGTGTCTGGTTTAGGGTTGGGTAAGATGTATTTTTAATATCACACTGAATGGTACACTATTGATGGAGAAAAATTTTGGATGTTTTTCCTTTCTCCATTATAACCTATGAGATTCATTAAAATGAATGGGCCCATATGGTAAGGAATAGGTTTAGGGTTAGAGTTCATGACACACTTATGTTTGGGTGAATATTGGGGTTGGGTTTAGGGTTGGATAAGATGTATTTTTAATATCGCACTGATTGGTACACTCTTGATGGGGAAAATTTTTGGATGTTTTTCCATTCTCCATTATATCCTATAAGATTCGTTAGAATGAATGGGCCCATATGGTAAGGGTTAGGGTTAGGGTTACAGTTCAGGTCACACTTATGTTTGGGTGAATATTGGGGTTGCGTTTAGGGTTGGGTAAGATGTATTTTTAATATCACACTGAATGGTACACTCTTGATGGGGAAAAATTTTGGATATTCTTCCATTCTCCATTATAGCCTATGAGATTCATTAGAATGAATGGGCCCATATGGTAAGGGTTAGGGTTAGGGTTAGAGTTCAGGACAGACATATGTTGGGTTTAAAATTGGGGTCTGGTTTATGGTTGGGTAAGATGTATTTTTAATATCGCACTGAATGGTACACTATTGATGGAGAAAAATTTTGGATGTTTTTCCATTCTCCATTATAGCCTATGAGATTCATTAGAATGAATAGGCCCATATGGTAAGGGTTAGGGTTAGGGTTAGAGTTCAGGACACACTTATGTTTGGATGAATATTGGGGTTGGGTTTAGGGTTGGATCAGATGTATTTTTAATATCGCATTGAATGGTACACTCTTGATGGGGAAAAATTTTGGATGTTTTTCCATTCTCCATAATAGCCTGTGAGATTGATTAGAATGAATTGGCCCATATGGTAAGGGTTAGGGTTAGATTTCAGGACACACTTATGTTTGGGTGAATATTGGGGTTGGGTTTAGGGTTGGATAAGATGTATTTTTAATATCGCACTAAATGGTACACTCTTGATGGGGATAATTTTTGGATATTTTTCCATTCTCCATTATATTCTATGAGATTGATTAGAATGAATGTGCCCATATGGTAAGGATTAGGGTTAGGGTTAGAGTTCAGGACACATTTATGTTTAGGTGAATATTGGGGTTGCGTTTAGGGTTGGGTAAGATGTATTTTTAATATCACACTGAATGGTACACTCTTGATGGGGAAAAATTTTGGATGTTTTTCCATTCTCCATTATAGCCTATGAGATTCATTAGAATGAATGGGCCCATATGGTAAGGGTTAGGGTTAGGGTTAGAGTTCAGGACACACATATGTTGGGTTTAAAATTGGGGTCTGGTTTAGAGTTGGGTAAGATGTATTTTTAATGTCACACTGAATAGTACACTATTGATGGAGAAAAATTTTGGATGTTTTTCCATTCTCCATTATAGCCTATGAGATTCATTAGAATGAATGGGCCCATATGGTAAGGGTTAGGGTTAGGGTTAGAGTTCAGGAAACACTTATGTTTGGGTGAATATTGGGGTTGGGTTTAGGGTTGGGTAAGATGTATTTTTAATATCACACTGAATGGTACACTCTTGATGGGGAAAAATTTTGGATGTTTATCCATTCTCCATTATAGCCTAAGAGATTCATTAGAATGAATGGGCCCATATGGTAAGGGTTAGGGTTAGAGTTCAGGACACACATATGTTGTGTTTAAAATTGGGGTCTGGTTTAGGGTTGGGTAAGATGTATTTTTAATATCACTTGGAATAGTACACTATTGATGGAGAAAAATTTTGGATGTTTTTCCATTCTCCATTATAGCCTATGAGATTCATTAGAATGAATGGGCCCTTATGGTAAGGGTTAGGGTTAGGGTTAGAGTTCAGGACACACTTATGTTTGGGTGAATATTGGGGTTGGGTTTAGGGTTGGATAAGATGTATTTTTAATATCGCACTGAATGGTACACTCTTGATGGGGAAATATTTTGGATGTTTTTCCATTCTCCATTATAGCCTATGAGATTCATTAGAATGTATGGGCCCATATGGTAAGGGTTAGGGTTAGAGTTCAGGAAACACTTATGTTTGGGTGAATATTGGGGTTGGGTTTAGGGTTGGGTAAGATGTATTTTTAATATCACACTGAATAGTACACTATTGATGGAGAAAAATTTTGGATGTTTTTCCATTCTCCATTATAGCCTATAAGATTCATTAGAATGAATGGGCCCATATGGTAAGGGTTAGGGTTAGGGTTAGAGTTCAGGACACACATATGTTGGGTTTAAAATTGGGGTCTGGTTTAGAGTTGGGTAAGATGTATTTTTAATATCACACTGAATAGTACACTATTGATGGAGAAAAATTTTGGATGCTTTTCCATTCTCCATTATAGCCTATGAGATTCATTAGAATGTATGGGCCCATATGGTAAGGGTTAGGGTTAGAGTTCAGGAAACACTTACGTTTGGGTGAATATTGGGGTTGGGTTTAGGGTTGGGTAAGATGTATTTTTAATATCACACTGAATAGTACACTATTGATGGAGAAAAATTTTGAATGCTTTTCCATTCTCCATTATAGCCTATGAGATTCATTAGAATGAATGGGCCCATATGGTAAGGGTTAGGGTTAGGGTTAGAGTTCAGGAAACACTTATGTTTGGGTGAATATTGGGGTTGGGTTTAAGGTTGGGTAAGATGTATTTTTAATATCACACTGAATGGTACACTCTTGATGGGGAAAAATTTTGGATATTCTTCCATTCTCCATTATATCCTAAGAGATTCATTAGAATGAATGGGCCCATATGGTAAGGGTTAGGGTCAGAGTTCAGGACACACATATGTTCGGTTTAAAATTGGGGTCTGGTTTAGGGTTGGGTAAAATGGATTTTTAAAATCACACTGAATGGTACACTATTGATGGAGAAAAATTTTGGATGTTTTTCCATTCTCCATTATAGCCTATGAGATTTATTAAAATGAATGGGCCCATATGGTAAGGGTTAGGGTTAGGGTTAGAGTTCAGGAAACACTTATGTTGGGTTTAAAATTGGTGTCTGGTTTAGGGTTGGGTAAGATGTATTTTTAATATCACACTGAATGGTACACTATTGATGGAGAAAAATTTTGGATGTTTTTCCATTCTCCATTATAGCCTATGAGATTCATAAAAATGAATGGGGCCATATGGTAAGGGATAGGTTTAGGGTTGGAGTTCATGACACACTTATGTTTGGGTGAATATTGGGGTTGGGTTTAGGGTTGGATAAGATGTATTTTTAATATCGCACTGAATGGTACACTCTTGATGGGGAAAAATTTTGGATGTTTTTCCATTCTCCATTATATCCTATGAGATTCGTTAGAATGAATGGGCCCATATGGTAAGGGTTAGGGTTAGGGTTACAGTTCAGGACACACTTATGTTTGGGTGAATATTGGGGTTGCGTTTAGGGTTGGGTAAGATGTATTTTTAATATCACACTGAATGGTACACTCTTGATGGGGAAAAATTTTGGATATTCTTCCATTCTCCATTATAGCCTATGAGATTCATTAGAATGAATGGGCCCATATGGTAAGGGTTAGGGTTAGGGTTAGAGTTCAGGACAGACATATGTTGGGTTTAAAATTGGGGTCCGGTTTATGGTTGGGTAAGATGTATTTTTAATATCACATTGAATGGTACACTATTGATGGAGAAAAATTTTGGATGCTTTTCCATTCTCCATTATAGCCTATGAGATTCATTAAAATGAATGGGCCCATATGGTTAGCGTTAGGGTTAGGGTTAGAGTTCAGGACACACTTATGTTTGGGTGAATATTGGGGTTGGGTTTAGGGTTGGATAAGATGTATTTTTAATATCGCATTGAATGGTACACTCTTGATGGGGAAAAATTTTGGATGCTTTTCCACTCTACATTATAGCCTATGAGATTCATTAGAATGAATGGGCCCATCTGGTAAGGGTTAGGGTTAGGGTTAGAGTTCAGGAAACACTTATGTTTGGGTGAATATTGGGGTTGGGTTTAGGGTTGGGTAAGATGTATTTTTAATATCACACTGAATGGTACACTCTTGATGGGGAAAAATTTTGGATATTCTTCCATTCTCCATTATATCCTAAGAGATTCATTAGAATGAATGGGCCCATATGGTAAGGGTTAGGGTTAGAGTTCAGGACACACATATGTTCGGTTTAAAATTGGGGTCTGGTTTAGGGTTGGGTAAAATGTATTTTTAAAATCACACTGAATGGTACACTATTGATGGAGAAAAATTTTGGATGTTTTTCCATTCTCCATTATAGCCTATGAGATTTATTAAAATGAATGGGCCCATATGGTAAGGGTTAGGGTTAGGGTTAGAGTTCAGGAAACACTTATGTTGGGTTTAAAATTGGTGTCTGGTTTAGGGTTGGGTAAGATGTATTTTTAATATCACACTGAATGGTACACTATTGATGGAGAAAAATTTTGGATGTTTTTCCATTCTCCATTATAGCCTATGAGATTCATAAAAATGAATGGGGCCATATGGTAAGGGATAGGTTTAGGGTTAGAGTTCATGACACACTTATGTTTGGGTGAATATTGGGGTTGGGTTTAGGGTTGGATAAGATGTATTTTTAATATCGCACTGAATGGTACACTCTTGATGGGGAAAAATTTTGGATGTTTTTCCATTCTCCATTATATCCTATGAGATTCGTTAGAATGAATGGGCCCATATGGTAAGGGTTAAGGTTAGGGTTACAGTTCAGGACACACTTATGTTTGGGTGAATATTGGGGTTGCGTTTAGGGTTGGGTAAGATGTATTTTTAATATCACACTGAATGGTACACTCTTGATGGGGAAAAATTTTGGATATTCTTCCATTCTCCATTATAGCCTATGAGATTCATTAGAATGAATGGGCCCATATGGTAAGGGTTAGGGTTAGGGTTTGAGTTCAGGACAGACATATGTTGGGTTTAAAATTGGGGTCTGGTTTATGGTTGGGTAAGATGTATTTTTAATATCGCACTGAATGGTACACTATTGATGGAGAAAAATTTTGGATGTTTTTCCATTCTCCATTATAGCCTATGAGATTCATTAGAATGAATGGGCCCATATGGTAAGGGTTAGGGTTAGGGTTAGAGTTCAGGACACACTTATGTTTGGGTGAATATTGGGGTTGGGTTAGGGTTGGATAAGATGTATTTTTAATATCGCACTGAATGGTACACTCTTGATAGGGAAAAATTTTGGATGTTTTTCCATTCTCCATTATAGCCTATGAGATTCATTAGAATGAATGGGCCCATATGGTAAGGGTTAGGGTTAGGGTTAGAGTTCAGGACACACATATGTTCGGTTTAAAATTGGGGTCTGGTTTAGGGTTGGGTAAGATGTATTTTTAATATCACATTGAATGGTACACTATTGATGGAGAAAAATTTTGGATGCTTTTCCATTCTCCATTATAGCCTATGAGATTCATTAAAATGAATGGGCCCATATGGTTAGCGTTAGGGTTAGGGTTAGAGTTCAGGACACACTTATGTTTGGGTGAATATTGGGGTTGGGTTTAGGGTTGGATAAGATGTATTTTTAATATCGCATTGAATGGTACACTCTTGATGGGGAAAAATTTTGGATGCTTTTCCACTCTACATTATAGCCTATGAGATTCATTAGAATGAATGGGCCCATATGGTAAGGGTTAGGGTTAGGGTTAGAGTTCAGGAAACACTTATGTTTGGGTGAATATTGGGGTTGGGTTTAGGGTTGGGTAAGATGTATTTTTAATATCACACTGAATGGTACACTCTTGATGGGGAAAAATTTTGGATATTCTTCCATTCTCCATTATATCCTAAGAGATTCATTAGAATGAATGGGCCCATATGGTAAGGGTTAGGGTTAGAGTTCAGGACACACATATGTTCGGTTTAAAATTGGGGTCTGGTTTAGGATTGGGTAAAATGTATTTTTAAAATCACACTGAATGGTACACTATTGATGGAGAAAAATTTTGGATGTTTTTCCATTCTCCATTATAGCCTATGAGATTTATTAAAATGAATGGGCCCATATGGTAAGGGTTAGGGTTAGGGTTAGAGTTCAGGAAACACTTATGTTGGGTTTAAAATTGGTGTCTGGTTTAGGGTTGGGTAAGATGTATTTTTAATATCACACTGAATGGTACACTATTGATGGAGAAAAATTTTGGATGTTTTTCCTTTCTCCATTATAGCCTATGAGATTCATTAAAATGAATGGGCCCATATGGTAAGGAATAGGTTTAGGGTTAGAGTTCATGACACACTTATGTTTGGGTGAATATTGGGGTTGGGTTTAGGGTTGGATAAGATGTATTTTTAATATCGCACTGATTGGTACACTCTTGATGGGGAAAAATTTTGGATGTTTTTCCATTCTCCATTATATCCTATAAGATTCGTTAGAATGAATGGGCCCATATGGTAAGGGTTAGGGTTAGGGTTACAGTTCAGGTCACACTTATGTTTGGGTGAATATTGGGGTTGCGTTTAGGGTTGGGTAAGATGTATTTTTAATATCACACTGAATGGTACACTCTTGATGGGGAAAAATTTTGGATATTCTTCCATTCTCCATTATAGCCTATGAGATTCATTAGAATGAATGGGCCCATATGGTAAGGGTTAGGGTTAGGGTTAGAGTTCAGGACAGACATATGTTGGGTTTAAAATTGGGGTCTGGTTTATGGTTGGGTAAGATGTATTTTTAATATCGCACTGAATGGTACACTATTGATGGAGAAAAATTTTGGATGTTTTTCCATTCTCCATTATAGCCTATGAGATTCATTAGAATGAATAGGCCCATATGGTAAGGGTTAGGGTTAGAGTTCAGGACACACTTATGTTTGGATGAATATTGGGGTTGGGTTTAGGGTTGGATCAGATGTATTTTTAATATCGCATTGAATGGTACACTCTTGATGGGGAAAAATTTTGGATGTTTTTCCATTCTCCATAATAGCCTGTGAGATTGATTAGAATGAATTGGCCCATATGGTAAGGGTTAGGGTTAGATTTCAGGACACACTTATGTTTGGGTGAATATTGGGGTTGGGTTTAGGGTTGGATAAGATGTATTTTTAATATCGCACTAAATGGTACACTCTTGATGGGGAAAATTTTTGGATATTTTTCCATTCTCCATTATATTCTATGAGATTGATTAGAATGAATGTGCCCATATGGTAAGGATTAGGGTTAGGGTTAGAGTTCAGGACACATTTATGTTTAGGTGAATATTGGGGTTGCGTTTAGGGTTGGGTAAGATGTATTTTTAATATCACACTGAATGGTACACTCTTGATGGGGAAAAATTTTGGATGTTTTTCCATTCTCCATTATAGCCTATGAGATTCATTAGAATGAATGGGCCCATATGGTAAGGGTTAGGGTTAGGGTTAGAGTTCAGGACACACATATGTTGGGTTTAAAATTGGGGTCTGGTTTAGAGTTGGGTAAGATGTATTTTTAATGTCACACTGAATAGTACACTATTGATGGAGAAAAATTTTGGATGTTTTTCCATTCTCCATTATAGCCTATGAGATTCATTAGAATGAATGGGCCCATATGGTAAGGGTTAGGGTTAGGGTTAGAGTTCAGGAAACACTTATGTTTGGGTGAATATTGGGGTTGGGTTTAGGGTTGGGTAAGATGTATTTTTAATATCACACTGAATGGTACACTCTTGATGGGGAAAAATTTTGGATGTTTATCCATTCTCCATTATAGCCTAAGAGATTCATTAGAATGAATGGGCCCATATGGTAAGGGTTAGGGTTAGAGTTCAGGACACACATATGTTGTGTTTAAAATTGGGGTCTGGTTTAGGGTTGGGTAAGATGTATTTTTAATATCACACTGAATGCTACACTATTGATGGAGAAAAATTTTGGATGTTTTTCCATTCTCCATTATAGCCTATGAGATTCATTAAAATGAATGGGCCCTTATGGTAAGGGTTAGGGTTAGGGTTAGAGTTCAGGACACACTTATGTTTGGGTGAATATTGGGGTTGGGTTTAGGGTTGGATAAGATGTATTTTTAATATCGCACTGAATGGTACACTCTTGATGGGGAAAAATTTTGGATGTTTTTCCATTCTACATTATGGCCTATGAGATTCATTAGAATGAATGGGCCCATATGGTAAGGGTTAGGGTTAGGGTTAGAGTTCAGGACACACATATGTTGGGTTTAAAATCGGGGTCTGGTTTAGGGTTGAGTAAGATGTATTTTTAATGTCACACTGAATAGTACACTATTGATGGAGAAAAATTTTGGATGTTTTTCCATTCTCTATTATAGCCTATGAGATTCATTAGAATGAATGGGCCCATATGGTAATGGTTAGGGTTAGGGTTAGAGTTCAGAAAACACTTATGTTTGGGTGAATATTGGGGTTGGGTTTAGGGTTGGGTAAGATGTATTTTTAATATCACACTGAATGGTACACTCTTGATGGGGAAAATATTTGGATGTTTATCCATTCTCCATTATAGCCTAAGAGATTCATTAGAATGAATGGGCCCATATGGTAAGGGTTAGGGTTAGGGTTAGAGTTCAGGACACACATATGTTGGGTTTAAAATTGGGGTCTGGTTTAGAGTTGGGTAAGATGTATTTTTAATATCACACTGAATAGTACACTATTGATGGAGAAAAATTTTGGATGCTTTTCCATTCTCCATTATAGCCTATGAGATTCATTAGAATGAATGGGCCCATATGGTAAGGGTTAGGGTTAGGGTTAGAGTTCCGGAAGCACTTATGTTTGGGTGAATGTTGGGGTTGGGTTTAGGGTTGGGTAAGATGTATTTTTAATATCACACTGAATGGTACACTCTTGATGGGGAAAAATTTTGGATGTTTATCCATTCTCCATTATAGCCTAAGAGATTCATTAGAATGAATGGGCCCATATGGTAAGGGTTAGGGTTAGAGTTCAGGACACACATATGTTGGGTTTAAAATTGGGGTCTGGTTTAGGGTTGGGTAAAATGTATTTTTAAAATCACACTGAATGGTACACTATTGATGGAGAAAAATTTTGGATGTTTTTCCATTCTCCATTATAGCCTATGAGATTTATTAAAATGAATGGGCCCATATGGTAAGGGTTAGGGTTAGGGTTAGAGTTCAGGACACACTTATGTTTGGGTGCATATTGTGGTTGGGTTTAGGGTTGGATAAGATGTATTTTTAATATCGCACTGAAGTGTACACTCTTGATGGTGAAAAATTTTGGATGTTTTTCCATTCTCCATTTTAGCCTATGAGATTCATTAGAATGAATGGGCCCATATGGTAAGGGTTAGGGTTAGGGTTAGAGTTCAGGACACACATATGTTGGGTTTAAAATCGGGGTCTGGTTTAGGGTTGAGTAAGATGTACTTTTAATGTCACACTGAATAGTACACTATTGATGGAGAAAAATTTTGGATGTTTTTCCATTCTCCATTATAGCCTATGAGATTCATTAGAATGAATGGGCCCATATAGTAATGGTTAGGGTTAGGGTTAGAGTTCAGGGAACACTTATGTTTGGGTGAATATTGGGGTTGGGTTTAGGGTTGGGTAAGATGTATTTTTAATATCACACTGAATGGTACACTCTTGATGGGGAAAAATTTTGGATGTTTATCCATTCTCCATTATAGCCTAAGAGATTCATTAGAATGAATGGGCCCATATGGTAAGGGTTAGGGTTAGGGTTAGAGTTCAGGACACACATATGTTGGGTTTAAAATTGGGGTCTGGTTTAGAGTTGGGTAAGATGTATTTTTAAAATCACACTGAATGGTACACTATTGATGGAGAAAAATTTTGGATGTTTTTCCATTCTCCATTATAGCCTAAGAGATTCATTAGAATGAATGGGCCCATATGGTAAGGGTTAGGGTTAGAGTTCAGGACACACATATGTTGGGTTTAAAATTGGGGTCTGGTTTAGGGTTGGGTAAAATGTATTTTTAAAATCACACTGAATGGTACACTATTGATGGAGAAAAATTTTGGATGTTTTTCCATTCTCCATTATAGCCTATGAGATTTATTAAAATGAATGGGCCCATATGGTAAGGGTTAGGGTTAGGGTTAGAGTTCAGGACACACTTATGTTTGGGTGCATATTGTGGTTGGGTTTAGGGTTGGATAAGATGTATTTTTAATATCGCACTGAAGGGTACACTCTTGATGGGGAAAAATTTTGGATGTTTTTCCATTCTCCATTATAGCCTATGAGATTCATTAGAATGAATGGGCCCATATGGTAAGGGTTAGGGTTAGGGTTAGAGTTCAGGACACACATATGTTGGGTTTAAAATCAGGGTCTGGTTTAGGGTTGAGTAAGATGTATTTTTAATGTCACACTGAATAGTACACTATTGATGGAGAAAAATTTTGGATGTTTTTCCATTCTCCATTATAGCCTATGAGATTCATTAGAATGAATGGGCCCATATGGTAATGGTTAGGGTTAGGGTTAGAGTTCAGGAAACACTTATGTTTGGGTGAATATTGGGGTTGGGTTTAGGGTTGGGTAAGATGTATTTTTAATATCACACTGAATGGTACACTCTTGATGGGGAAAAATTTTGGATGTTTATCCATTCTCCATTATAGCCTAAGAGATTCATTAGAATGAATAGGCCCATATGGTAAGGGTTAGGGTTAGGGTTAGAGTTCAGGACACACATATGTTGGGTTTAAAATTGGGGTCTGGTTTAGAGTTGGGTAAGATGTATTTTTAATATCACACTGAATAGTACACTATTGATGGAGAAAAATTTTGGATGCTTTTCCATTCTCCATTATAGCCTATGAGATTCATTAGAATGAATGGGCCCATAAGGTAAGGGTTAGGGTTAGGGTTACAGATCAGGACACACTTATGTTTGGGTGAATATTGGGGTTGGGTTAGGGTTGGATAAGATGGATTTTTAATATCGCACTGAATGCTACACTCTTGATGGGGAAAAATTTTGGATGTTTTTCCATTCTCCATTATAGCCTATGAGATTCATTAGAATGAATGGGCCCATATGGTAAGGGTTAGGGTTAGGGTTAGAGTTCAGGACACACATATGTTCGGTTTAAAATTGGGGTCTGGTTTAGGGTTGGGTAAGATGCATTTTTAATATCACATTGAATGGTACACTATTGATGGAGAAAAATTTTGGATGTTTTTCCATTCTCCATTATAGCCTATGAGATTCATTAAAATGAATGGACCCATATGGTTAGCGTTAGGGTTAGGGTTAGAGTTCAGGACACACTTATGTTTGGGTGAATATTGGGGTTGGGTTAGGGTTGGATAAGATGTATTTTTAATATCGCATTGAATGGTATACTCTTGATGGGGAAAAATTTTGGATGTTTTTCCATTCTCCATTATATCCTATGAGATTCGTTAGAATGAATGGGCCCATATGGTAAGGGTTAGGGTTAGGGTTACAGTTCAGGACACACTTATGTTTGGGTGAATATTGGGGTTGCGTTTAGGGTTGGGTAAGATGTATTTTTAATATCACACTGAATGGTACACTCTTGATGGGGAAAAATTTTGGATATTCTTCCATTCTCCATTATAGCCTATGAGATTCATTAGAATGAATGGGCCCATATGGTAAGGGTTAGGGTTAGGGTTAGAGTTCAGGACACACATATGTTGGGTTTAAAATTGGGGTCTGGTTTAGGGTTGGGTAAGATGTATTTTTAAAATCACACTGAATGGTACACTATTGATGGAGAAAAATTTTGGATGTTTTTCCATTCTCCATTATAGCCTATGAGATTCATTAAAATGAATGGACCCATATGGTTAGCGTTAGGGTTAGGGTTAGAGTTCAGGACACACTTATGTTTGGGTGAATATTGGGGTTGGGTTAGGGTTGGATAAGATGTATTTTTAATATCGCATTGAATGGTATACTCTTGATGGGGAAAAATTTTGGATGTTTTTCCATTCTCCATTATATCCTATGAGATTCGTTAGAATGAATGGGCCCATATGGTAAGGGTTAGGGTTAGGGTTACAGTTCAGGACACACTTATGTTTGGGTGAATATTGGGGTTGCGTTTAGGGTTGGGTAAGATGTATTTTTAATATCACACTGAATGGTACACTCTTGATGGGGAAAAATTTTGGATATTCTTCCATTCTCCATTATAGCCTATGAGATTCATTAGAATGAATGGGCCCATATGGTAAGGGTTAGGGTTAGGGTTAGAGTTCAGGACACACATATGTTGGGTTTAAAATTGGGGTCTGGTTTAGGGTTGGGTAAGATGTATTTATAAAATCACACTGAATGGTACACTATTGATGGAGAAAAATTTTGGATGTTTTTCCATTCTCCATTATAGCCTATGAGATTCATTAAAATGTATGGGCCCATATGGTAAGGGTTAGGGTTAGGGTTAGAGTTCAGGACACACTTATGTTTGGGTGAATATTGGGGTTGGGTTTAGGGTTGGGTAAGATGTATTTTTAATATCACACTGAAAGGTACACTCTTGATGGAGAAAAATTTTGGATGTTTATCCATTCTCCATTATAGCGTATGAGATTCATTAGAATGAATGGGAACATATGGTAAGGGTTAGGGTTAGGGTTAGAGTTCAGGCCACACATATGTTTGGTTTAAAATTGGGGTCTGGTTTAGGGTTGGGTAAGATGTATTTTTAATATCACACTGAATAGTACACTATTGATGGAGAAAAATTTTGGATGTTTTTCCATTCTCCATTATATCCTATGAGATTCGTTAGAATGAATGGGCCCATATGGTAAGGGTTAGGGTTAGGGTTACAGTTCAGGAAACACTTATGTTTGGGTGAATATTGGGGTTGGGTTAGGGTTGGATAAGATGTAGTTTTAATATCGCACTGAACGGTACACTCTTAATGGGGAAAAATTTTGGATGTTATTCCATTCTCCATTATAGCCTATGAAATTCATTAGAATGAATGGGCCCATATGGTAAGGATTAGGGTTAGGGTTAGAGTTCAGGACACACATATGTTCGGTTTAAAATTGGGGTCTGGTTTAGGGTTGGGTAAGATGCATTTTTAATATCACATTGAATGGTACACTATTGATGGAGAAAAATTTTGGATGTTTTTCCATTCTCCATTATAGCCTATGAGATTCATTAAAATGAATGGACCCATATGGTTAGCGTTAGGGTTAGGGTTAGAGTTCAGGACACACTTATGTTTGGGTGAATATTGGGGTTGGGTTTAGGGTTGGGTAAGATGTATTTTTAATACCACACTGAATAGTACACTATTGATGGAGAAAAATTTTGGATGCTTTTCCATTCTCCATTATAGCCTATGAGATTCATTAGAATGAATGGGCCCATATGGTATGGGTTAGGGTTAGGGTTAGAGTTCAGGACACACATATGTTGGGTTTAAAATTGGGGTCTGGTTTAGGGTTGGGTAAGATGTATTTTTAATATCACACTGAATGGTACACTATTGATGGAGAAAAATTTTGGATGTTTTTCCATTCTCCATTATAGCCTATGAGATTCATTAGAATGAATGGGCCCATATGGTAAGGGTTAGGGTTAGGGTTAGAGTTCAGGGCACACTTATGTTTGGGTGAATACTGGGGTTGGGTTTAGGGTTGGATAAGATGTATTTTTAATATCGCACTGAATGGTACACTCTTGATGGGGAAAAGTTTTGGATGTTTTTCCATTCTCCATTATAGCCTATGAGATTCATTAGAATGAATGGGCCCATATGGTAAGGGTTAGGGTTAGGGTTAGAGTTCAGGACACACATATGTTGGGTTTAAAATCGGGGTCTGGTTTAGGGTTGCGTAAGATATATTTTTAATGTCACACTGAATAGTACACTATTGATGGAGAAAAATTTTGGATGTTTTTCCATTCTCCATTATAGCCTATGAGATTCATTAGAATGAATGGGCCCATATGGTAAGGGTTAGGGTTAGGGTTACAGTTCAGGACACACTTATGTTTGGGTGAATATTGGGGTTGGGTTTAGGGTTGGGTAAGATGTATTTTTAATACCACACTGAATAGTACACTATTGATGGAGAAAAATTTTGGATGTTTTTCCATTCTCCATTATATCCTATGAGATTCGTTAGAATGAATGGGCCCATATTGTAAGGGTTAGGGTTAGGGTTAGAGTTCAGGACACACTTATGTTTGGGTGAATATTGGGGTTGCGTTTAGGGTTGGGTAAGATGTATTTTTAATATCACACTGAATGCTACACTCTTGATGGGGAAAAATTTTGGATATTCTTCCATTCTCTATTATAGCCTATGAGATTCATAAGAATGAATGGGCCCACATGGTAAGGGTTAGGGTTAGGGTTAGACTTCAGGACACACATATGTTGCGTTTAAAATTGGGGTCTGGTTTAGGGTTGGGTAAGATGTATTTTTAATATCACACTGAATGGTACACTATTGATGGAGAAAAATTTTGGATGTTTTTCCATTCTCCATTATAGCCTATGAGATTCATTAGAATGAATGGGCCCATATGGTAAGGGTTAGGGTTAGGGTTAGAGTTCAGGGCACACTTATGTTTGGGTGAATGTTGGGGTTGGGTTTAGGGTTGGATAAGATGTATTTTTAATATCGCACTGAATGGTACACTCTTGATGGGGAAAAATTTGGGATGTTTTTCCATTCTCCTTTATAGCCTATGAGATTCATTAGAATGAATGGGCCCATATGGTAAGGGTTAGGGTTAGGGTTAGAGTTCAGAAAGCACTTATGTTTGGGTGAATATTGGGGTTGGGTTTAGGGTTGGGTAAGATGTATTTTTAATATCACACTGAACGGTACACTCTTGATGGGAAATATTTTGGATGTTTATCCATTCTCCATTATAGCCTATGAGATTCATTAAAATGATTGGGCCCATATGGTAAGGGATAGGGTTAGGGTTAGAGTTCATGACACACTTATGTTTGGGTGAATATTGGGGTTGGGTTTAGGGTTGGATAAGATGTTTTTTTTAATATCGCACTGAATGGTACACTCTTGATGGGGAAAAATTTTGGATGTTTTTCCATTCTCCATAATAGCCTGTGAGATTGATTAGAATGAATTGGCCCATATGATAAGGGTTAGGGTTAGATTTCAGGACACACTTATGTTTGGGTGAATATTGGGGTTGGGTTTAGGGTTGGATAAGATGTTTTTTTTAATATCGCACTGAATGGTACAATCTTGATGGGGAAAAATTTTGGATGTTTTTCCATTCTCCATAATAGCCTGTGAGATTGATTAGAATGAATTGGCCCATATGATAAGGGTTAGGGTTAGATTTCAGGACACACTTATGTTTTGGTGAATATTGGGGTTGGGTTTAGGGTTGTATAAGATGTATTTTTAATATCGCTCTAAATGGTACACTCTTGATGGGGAAAATTTTTGGATATTTTTCCATTCTCCATTATATTCTATGAGATTGTTTAGAATGAATGGGCCCATATGGTAAGGATTAGGGTTAGGGTTAGAGTTCAGGACACACTTATGTTTAGGTGAATATTGGGGTTGCGTTTAGGGTTGGGTAAGATGTATTTTTAATATCACACTGAATGGTACACTATTGATGGAGAAAAATTTTGGATGTTTTTCCATTCTCCATTATAGCCTATGAGATTCATTAGAATGAATGGGCCCATATGGTAAGGGTTAGGGTTAGGGTTAGAGTTCAGGACACACATATGTTGGGTTTAAAATTGGGGTCTGGTTTAGAGTTGGGTAAGATGTATGTTTAATATCACACTGAATAGTACACTATTGATGGAGAAAAATTTTGGATGTTTTTCCATTCTCCATTATAGCCTATGAGATTCATTAGAATGAATGGGCCCATATGGTAAGGGTTAGGGTTAGGGTTAGAGTTCAGGAAACACTTATGTTTGGGTGAATATTGGGGTTGGGTTTAGGGTTGGGTAAGATGTATTTTTAATATCACACTGAATGGTACACTCTTGATGGGGAAAAATTTTGCATGTTTATCCATTCTCCATTATAGCCTAAGAGATTCATTAGAATGAATGGGCCTATATGGTAAGGGTTAGGGTTAGAGTTCAGGACACACATATGTTCGGTTTAAAATTGGGGTCTGGTTTAGGGTTGGGTAAAGTGTATTTTTAAAATCACACTGAATGGTACACTATTGATGGAGAAAAATTTTGGATGCTTTTCCATTCTCCATTATAACCTATGAGATTTATTAAAACGAATGGGCCCATACGTTAAGGGTTAGGGTTAGGGTTAGAGTTCAGGACACACTTATGTTTGGGTGCATATTGTGGTTGGGTTTAGGGTTGGATAAGATGTATTTTTAATATCGCACTGAATGGTACACTCTTGATGGGGAAAAATTTTGGATGTTTTTCCATTCTACATTATGGCCTATGAGATTCATTAGAATGAATGGGCCCATATGGTAAGGGTTAGGGTTAGGGTTAGATTTCAGGACACACATATGTTGGGTTTAAAATCGGGGTCTGGTTTAGGGTTGAGTAAGATGTATTTTTAATGTCACACTGAATAGTACACTATTGATGGAGAAAAATTTTGGATGTTTTTCCATTCTCTATTATAGCCTATGAGATTCATTAGAATGAATGGGCCCATATGGTAATGGTTAGGGTTAGGGTTAGAGTTCAGGAAACACTTATGTTTGGGTGAATATTGGGGTTGGGTTTAGGGTTGGGTAAGATGTATTTTTAATATCACACTGAATGGTACACTCTTGATGGGGAAAAATTTTGGATGTTTATCCATTCTCCATTATAGCCTAAGAGATTCATTAGAATGAATGGGCCCATATGGTAAGGGTTAGGGTTAGGGTTAGAGTTCAGGACACACATATGTTGGGTTTAAAATTGGGGTCTGGTTTAGAGTTGGGTAAGATGTATTTTTAATATCACACTGAATAGTACACTATTGATGGAGAAAAATTTTGGATGCTTTTCCATTCTCCATTATAGCCTATGAGATTCATTAGAATGAATGGGCCCATATGGTATGGGTTAGGGTTAGAGTTCAGGACACACATATGTTGGGTTTAAAATTGGGGTCTGGTTTAGGGTTGGGTAAGATGTATTTTTAATATCACACTGAATGGTACACTATTGATGGAGAAAAATTTTGGATGTTTTTCCATTCTCCATTATAGCCTATGAGATTCATTAGAATGAATGGGCCCATATGGTAAGGGTTAGGGTTAGGGTTAGAGTTCAGGGCACACTTATGTTTGGGTGAATACTGGGGTTGGGTTTAGGGTTGGATAAGATGTATTTTTAATATCGCACTGAATGGTACACTCTTGATGGGGAAAAATTTTGGATGTTTTTCCATTCTCCTTTATAGCCTATGAGATTCATTATAATGAATGGGCCCATATGGTAAGGGTTAGGGTTAGAGTTCAGGAAACACTTATGTTTGGGTGAATATTGGGGTTGGGTTTAGGGTTGGGTAAGATGTATTTTTAATATCACACTGAATGGTACACTCTTGATGGGGAAATATTTTGGATGTTTATCCATTCTCCATTATAGCCTATGAGATTCATTAAAATGAATGGGCCCATATGGTAAGGGATAGGGTTAGGGTTAGAGTTCATGACACACTTATGTTTGGGTGAATATTGGGGTTGGGTTTAGGGTTGGATAAGATGTATTTTTAATATCGCACTGAATGGTACACTCTTGATGGGGAAAAATTTTGGATGTTTTTCCATTCTCCATTATAGCCTATGAGATTCATTAGAATGAATGGGCCCATATGGTAAGGGTTAGGGTTAGGGTTAGAGTTCAGGACACACATATGTTGGGTTTAAAATCGGGGTCTGGTTTAGGGTTGCGTAAGATATATTTTTAATGTCACACTGAATAGTACACTATTGATGGAGAAAAATTTTGGATGTTTTTCCATTCTCCATTATAGCCTATGAGATTCATTAGAATGAATGGGCCCATATGGTAAGGGTTAGGGTTAGGGTTACAGTTCAGGACACACTTATGTTTGGGTGAATATTGGGGTTGGGTTAGGGTTGGATAAGATGTATTTTTAATATCGCACTGAATGCTACACTCTTGATGGGGAAAAATTTTGGATGTTTTTCCATTCTCCATTATAGCCTATGAGATTCATTAGAATGAATGGGCCCATATGGTAAGGGTTAGTGTTAGGGTTAGAGTTCAGGACACACATATGTTCGGTTTAAAATTGGGGTCTGGTTTAGGGTTGGGTAAGATGCATTTTTAATATCACATTGAATGGTACACTATTGATGGAGAAAAATTTTGGATGTTTTTCCATTCTCCATTATAGCCTATGAGATTCATTAAAATGAATGGGCCCATATGGTTAGCGTTAGGGTTAGGGTTGGAGTTCAGGACACACTTATGTTTGGGTGAATATTGGGGTTGGGTTTAGGGTTGGGTAAGATGTAATTTTAATATCAGACTGAATGGTACACTCTTGATGGGGAAAAATTTTGGATATTCTTCCATTCTCCATTATAGCCTATGAGATTCATAAGAATGAATGGGCCCATATGGTAAGGGTTAGGGTTAGAGTTCAGGACACACATATGTTGGGTTTAAAATTGGGGTCTGGTTTAGGGTTGGGTAAGATGTATTTTTAATATCACACTGAATGGTACACTATTGATGGAGAAAAATTTTGGATGTTTTTCCATTCTCCATTATAGCCTATGAGATTCATTAGAATGAATGGGCCCATATGGTAAGGTTTAGGGTTAGGGTTAGAGTTCAGGGCACACTTATGTTTGGGTGAATACTGGGGTTGGGTTTAGGGTTGGATAAGATGTATTTTTAATATCGCACTGAATGGTACACTCTTGATGGGGAAAAATTTGGGATGTTTTTCCATTCTCCTTTATAGCCTATGAGATTCATTAGAATGAATGGGCCCATATGGTAAGGGTTAGGGTTAGGGTTAGAGTTCAGAAAGCACTTATGTTTGGGTGAATATTGGGGTTGGGTTTAGGGTTGGGTAAGATGTATTTTTAATATCACACTGAACGGTACACTCTTGATGGGGAAATATTTTGGATGTTTATCCATTCTCCATTATAGCCTATGAGATTCATTAAAATGATTGGGCCCATATGGTAAGGGATAGGGTTAGGGTTAGAGTTCATGACACACTTATGTTTGGGTGAATATTGGGGTTGGGTTTAGGGTTGGATAAGATGTTTTTTTTAATATCGCACTGAATGGTACACTCTTGATGGGGAAAAATTTTGGATGTTTTTCCATTCTCCATAATAGCCTGTGAGATTGATTAGAATGAATTGGCCCATATGATAAGGGTTAGGGTTAGATTTCAGGACACACTTATGTTTGGGTGAATATTGGGGTTGGGTTTAGGGTTGGATAAGATGTATTTTTAATATCGCTCTAAATGGTACACTCTTGATGGGGAAAATTTTTGGATATTTTTCCATTCTCCATTATATTCTATGAGATTGTTTAGAATGAATGGGCCCATATGGTAAGGATTAGGGTTAGGGTTAGAGTTCAGGACACACTTATGTTTAGGTGAATATTGGGGTTGCGTTTAGGGTTGGGTAAGATGTATTTTTAATATCACACTGAATGGTACACTATTGATGGAGAAAAATTTTGGATGTTTTTCCATTCTCCATTATAGCCTATGAGATTCATTAGAATGAATGGGCCCATATGGTAAGGGTTAGGGTTAGGGTTAGAGTTCAGGACACACATATGTTGGGTTTAAAATTGGGGTCTGGTTTAGAGTTGGGTAAGATGTATGTTTAATATCACACTGAATAGTACACTATTGATGGAGAAAAATTTTGGATGTTTTTCCATTCTCCATTATAGCCTATGAGATTCATTAGAATGAATGGGCCCATATGGTAAGGGTTAGGGTTAGGGTTAGAGTTCAGGAAACACTTATGTTTGGGTGAATATTGGGGTTGGGTTTAGGGTTGGGTAAGATGTATTTTTAATATCACACTGAATGGTACACTCTTGATGGGGAAAAATTTTGCATGTTTATCCATTCTCCATTATAGCCTAAGAGATTCATTAGAATGAATGGGCCCATATGGTAAGGGTTAGGGTTAGAGTTCAGGACACACATATGTTCGGTTTAAAATTGGGGTCTGGTTTAGGGTTGGGTAAAGTGTATTTTTAAAATCACACAGAATGGTACACTATTGATGGAGAAAAATTTTGGATGCTTTTCCATTCTCCATTATAACCTATGAGATTTATTAAAACGAATGGGCCCATACGTTAAGGGTTAGGGTTAGGGTTAGAGTTCAGGACACACTTATGTTTGGGTGCATATTGTGGTTGGGTTTAGGGTTGGATAAGATGTATTTTTAATATCGCACTGAATGGTACACTCTTGATGGGGAAAAATTTTGGATGTTTTTCCATTCTACATTATGGCCTATGAGATTCATTAGAATGAATGGGCCCATATGGTAAGGGTTAGGGTTAGGGTTAGATTTCAGGACACACATATGTTGGGTTTAAAATCGGGGTCTGGTTTAGGGTTGAGTAAGATGTATTTTTAATGTCACACTGAATAGTACACTATTGATGGAGAAAAATTTTGGATGTTTTTCCATTCTCTATTATAGCCTATGAGATTCATTAGAATGAATGGGCCCATATGGTAATGGTTAGGGTTAGGGTTAGAGTTCAGGAAACACTTATGTTTGGGTGAATATTGGGGTTGGGTTTAGGGTTGGGTAAGATGTATTTTTAATATCACACTGAATGGTACACTCTTGATGGGGAAAAATTTTGGATGTTTATCCATTCTCCATTATAGCCTAAGAGATTCATTAGAATGAATGGGCCCATATGGTAAGGGTTAGGGTTAGGGTTAGAGTTCAGGACACACATATGTTGGGTTTAAAATTGGGGTCTGGTTTAGAGTTGGGTAAGATGTATTTTTAATATCACACTGAATAGTACACTATTGATGGAGAAAATTTTTGGATGCTTTTCTATTCTCCATTATAGCCTATGAGATTCATTAGAATGAATGGGCCCATATGGTATGGGTTAGGGTTAGGGTTAGAGTTCAGGACACACATATGTTGGGTTTAAAATTGGGGTCTGGTTTAGGGTTGGGTAAGATGTATTTTTAATATCACACTGAATGGTACACTATTGATGGAGAAAAATTTTGGATGTTTTTCCATTCTCCATTATAGCCTATGAGATTCATTAGAATGAATGGGCCCATATGGTAAGGGTTAGGGTTAGGGTTAGAGTTCAGGGCACACTTATGTTTGGGTGAATACTGGGGTTGGGTTTAGGGTTGGATAAGATGTATTTTTAATATCGCACTGAATGGTACACTCTTGATGGGGAAAAATTTTGGATGTTTTTCCATTCTCCTTTATAGCCTATGAGATTCATTAGAATGAATGGGCCCATATGGTAAGGGTTAGGGTTAGAGTTCAGGAAACACTTATGTTTGGGTGAATATTGGGGTTGGGTTTAGGGTTGGGTAAGATGTATTTTTAATATCACACTGAATGGTACACTCTTGATGGGGAAATATTTTGGATGTTTATCCATTCTCCATTATAGCCTATGAGATTCATTAAAATGAATGGGCCCATATGGTAAGGGATAGGGTTAGGGTTAGAGTTCATGACACACTTATGTTTGGGTGAATATTGGGGTTGGGTTTAGGGTTGGATAAGATGTATTTTTAATATCGCACTGAATGGTACACTCTTGATGGGGAAAAATTTTGGATGTTTTTCCATTCTCCATTATAGCCTATGAGATTCATTAGAATGAATGGGCCCATATGGTAAGGGTTAGGGTTAGGGTTAGAGTTCAGGACACACATATGTTGGGTTTAAAATCGGGGTCTGGTTTAGGGTTGCGTAAGATATATTTTTAATGTCACACTGAATAGTACACTATTGATGGAGAAAAATTTTGGATGTTTTTCCATTCTCCATTATAGCCTATGAGATTCATTAGAATGAATGGGCCCATATGGTAAGGGTTAGGGTTAGGGTTACAGTTCAGGACACACTTATGTTTGGGTGAATATTGGGGTTGGGTTAGGGTTGGATAAGATGTATTTTTAATATCGCACTGAATGCTACACTCTTGATGGGGAAAAATTTTGGATGTTTTTCCATTCTCCATTATAGCCTATGAGATTCATTAGAATGAATGGGCCCATATGGTTAGGGTTAGTGTTAGGGTTAGAGTTCAGGACACACATATGTTCGGTTTAAAATTGGGGTCTGGTTTAGGGTTGGGTAAGATGCATTTTTAATATCACATTGAATGGTACACTATTGATGGAGAAAAATTTTGGATGTTTTTCCATTCTCCATTATAGCCTATGAGATTCATTAAAATGAATGGGCCCATATGGTTAGCGTTAGGGTTAGGGTTGGAGTTCAGGACACACTTATGTTTGGGTGAATATTGGGGTTGGGTTTAGGGTTGGGTAAGATGTAATTTTAATATCAGACTGAATGGTACACTCTTGATGGGGAAAAATTTTGGATATTCTTCCATTCTCCATTATAGCCTATGAGATTCATAAGAATGAATGGGCCCATATGGTAAGGGTTAGGGTTAGGGTTAGAGTTCAGGACACACATATGTTGGGTTTAAAATTGGGGTCTGGTTTAGGGTTGGGTAAGATGTATTTTTAATATCACACTGAATGGTACACTATTGATGGAGAAAAATTTTGGATGTTTTTCCATTCTCCATTATAGCCTATGAGATTCATTAGAATGAATGGGCCCATATGGTAAGGTTTAGGGTTAGGGTTAGAGTTCAGGGCACACTTATGTTTGGGTGAATACTGGGGTTGGGTTTAGGGTTGGATAAGATGTATTTTTAATATGGCACTGAATGGTACACTCTTGATGGGGAAAAATTTTGGATGTTTTTCCATTCTCCTTTATAGCCTATGAGATTCATTAGAATGAATGGGCCCATATGGTAAGGGTTAGGGTTAGGGTTAGAGTTCAGGAAACACTTATGTTTGGGTGAATATTGGGGTTGGGTTTAGGGTTGGGTAAGACGTATTTTTAATATCACACTGAATGGTACACTCTTGATGGGGAAATATTTTGGATGTTTATCCATTCTCCATTATAGCGTATGAGATTCATTAAAATGAATGGGCCCATATGGTAAGGGATAGGGTTAGGGTTAGAGTTCATGACACACTTATGTTTGGGTGAATATTGGGGTTGGGTTTAGGGTTGGATAAGATGTATTTTTAATATCGCACTGAATGGTACACTCTTGATGGGGAAAAATTTTGGATGTTTTTCCATTCTCCATTATAGCCTATGAGATTCATTAGAATGAATGGGCCCATATGGTAAGGGTTAGGGTTAGGGTTAGAGTTCAGGACACACATATGTTGGGTTTAAAATCGGGGTCTGGTTTAGGGTTGCGTAAGATATATTGTTAATGGCACACTGAATAGTACAGTATTGATGGAGAAAAATTTTGGATGTTTTTCCATTCTCCATTATAGCCTATGAGATTCATTAGAATGAATGGGCCCATATGGTAAGGGTTAGGGTTAGGGTTACAGTTCAGGACACACTTTTGTTTGGGTGAATATTGGGGTTGGGTTAGGGTTGGATAAGATGTATTTTTAATATCGCACTGAATGCTACACTCTTGATGGGGAAAAATTTTGGATGTTTTTCCATTCTCCATTATAGCCGATGAGATTCATTAGAATGAATGGGCCCATATGGTAAGGGTTAGGGTTAGGGTTAGAGTTCAGGACACACATATGTTCGGTTTAAAATTGGGGTCTGGTTTAGGGTTGGGTAAGATGTATTTTTAATATCACATTGAATGGTACACTATTGATGGAGAAAAATTTTGGATGTTTTTCCATTCTCCATTATAGCCTATGAGATTCATTAAAATGAATGGACCCATATGGTTAGCGTTAGGGTTAGGGTTAGAGTTCAGGACACACTTATGTTTGGGTGAATATTGGGGTTGGGTTTTGCGTTGGATAAGATGTATTTTTAATATCGCACTGAATGGTACACTCTTGATGGGGAAAAATTTTGGATGTTTTTCGATTCTCCATTATAGCCTATGAGATTCATTAGAATGAATGGGCCCATATGGTAAGGGTTAGGGTTAGGGTTAGAGTTCAGGACACACATATGTTGGTTTTAAAATCGGGGTCTGGTTTAGGGTTGGGTAAGATGTATTTTTAATGTCACACTGAATAGTACACTATTGATGGAGAAAAATTTTGGATGTTTTTCCATTCTCCATTATAGCCTATGAGATTCATTAGAATGAATGGGCCCATATGGTAATGGTTAGGGTTAGGGTTAGAGTTCAGGAAACACTTATGTTTGGGTGAATATTGGGGTTGGGTTTAGGGTTGGGTAAGATGTATTTTTAATATCACACTGAATGGTACACTCTTGATGGGGAAAAATTTTGGATGTTTATCCATTCTCCATTATAGCCTATGAGATTCATTAAAATGAATGGGCCCATATGGTAAGGGTTAGGGTTAGAGTTCATGACATACTTATGTTTGGGTGAATATTGGGGTTGGGTTTAGGGTTGGATAAGATGTATTTTTAATATCGCACTGAATGGTACACTCTTGATGGGGAAAAATTTTGGATGTTTTTCCATTCTCCATTATAGCCTATGAGATTCATTAGAATGAATGGGCCCATATGGTAAGGGTTAGGGTTAGGGTTAGAGTTCAGGACACACATACGTTGGGTTTAAAATCGGGGTCTGGTTTAGGGTTGGGTAAGATGTATTTTTAATGTCACACTGAATAGTACACTATTGATGGAGAAAAATTTTGGATGTTTTTCCATTCTCCATTATAGCCTATGAGATTCATTAGAATGAATGGGCCCATATGGTAATGGTTAGGGTTAGGGTTAGAGTTCAGGAAACACTTATGTTTGGGTGAATATTGGGGTTGGGTTTAGGGTTGGGTAAGATGTATTTTTAATATCACATTGAATGGTACACTCTTGATGGGGAAAAATTTTGGATGCTTATTCATTCTCCATTATAGGCTAAGAGATTCATTAGAATGAATGGGCCCATATGGTAAGGGTTAGGGTTAGAGTTCAGGACACACATATGTTCGGTTTAAAATTGGGGTCTGGTTTAGGGTGGGGAAAATGTATTTTTAAAATCACACTGAATGGTACAGTATTGATGGAGAAAAATTTTGGATGTTTTTCCGTTCTCCATTATAGCCTATGAGATTTATTAAAATGAATGGGCCCATATGGTAAGGGTTAGGGTTAGGGTTAGAGTTCAGGGCACACTTATGTTTGGGTGCATATTGTGGTTGGGTTTAGGGTTGGATAAGATGTATTTTTAATATCGCACTGAATGGTACACTCTTGATGGGGAAAAATTTTGGATGTTTTTCCATTCTCCATTATAGCCTATGAGATTCATAAGAATGAATGGGCCCATATGGTAAGGGTTAGGGTTAGGGTTAGAGTTCAGGACACACATATGTTGGGTTTAAAATCGGGGTCTGGTTTAGGGTTGAGTAAGATGTATTTTTAATGTCACACTGAATATTACACTATTGATGGAGAAAAATTTTGGATGCTTTTCCATTCTCCATTATAGCCTATGAGATTCATTAGAATGAATGGGCCCATATGGTAAGGGTTAGGGTTAGAGTTCAGGACACACATATGTTGGGTTTAAAATTGGGGTCTGGTTTAGGGTTGGGTAAGATGTATTTTTAAAATCACACTGAATGGTACACTATTGATGGAGAAAAATTTTGGATGTTTTTCCATTCTCCATTATAGCCTATGAGATTCATTAAAATGAATGGACCCATATGGTTAGCGTTAGGGTTAGGGTTAGAGTTCAGGACACACTTATGTTTGGGTGAATATTGGGGTTGGGTTTTGCGTTGGATAAGATGTATTTTTAATATCGCACTGAATGGTACACTCTTGATGGGGAAAAATTTTGGATGTTTTTCGATTCTCCATTATAGCCTATGAGATTCATTAGAATGAATGGGCCCATATGGTAAGGGTTAGGGTTAGGGTTAGAGTTCAGGACACACATATGTTGGTTTTAAAATCGGGGTCTGGTTTAGGGTTGGGTAAGATGTATTTTTAATGTCACACTGAATAGTACACTATTGATGGAGAAAAATTTTGGATGTTTTTCCATTCTCCATTATAGCCTATGAGATTCATTAGAATGAATGGGCCCATATGGTAATGGTTAGGGTTAGGGTTAGAGTTCAGGAAACACTTATGTTTGGGTGAATATTGGGGTTGGGTTTAGGGTTGGGTAAGATGTATTTTTAATATCACACTGAATGGTACACTCTTGATGGGGAAAAATTTTGGATGTTTATCCATTCTCCATTATAGCCTATGAGATTCATTAAAATGAATGGGCCCATATGGTAAGGGATAGGGTTAGGGTTAGAGTTCATGACATACTTATGTTTGGGTGAATATTGGGGTTGGGTTTAGGGTTGGATTAGATGTATTTTTAATATCGCACTGAATGGTACACTCTTGATGGGGAAAAATTTTGGATGTTTTCCCATTCTCCATTATAGCCTATGAGATTCATTAGAATGAATGGGCCCATATGGTAAGGGTTAGGGTTAGGGTTAGAGTTCAGGACACACATATGTTGGGTTTAAAATCGGGGTCTGGTTTAGGGTTGGGTAAGATGTATTTTTAATGTCACACTGAATAGTACACTATTGATGGAGAAAAATTTTGGATGTTTTTCCATTCTCCATTATAGCCTATGAGATTCATTAGAATGAATGGGCCCATATGGTAATGGTTAGGGTTAGGGTTAGAGTTCAGGAAACACTTATGTTTGGGTGAATATTGGGGTTGGGTTTAGGGTTGGGTAAGATGTATTTTTAATATCACACTGAATGGTACACTCTTGATGGGGAAAAATTTTGGATGCTTATTCATTCTCCATTATAGGCTAAGAGATTCATTAGAATGAATGGGCCCATATGGTAAGGGTTAGGGTTAGAGTTCAGGACACACATATGTTCGGTTTAAAATTGGGGTCTGGTTTAGGGTTGGGTAAAATGTATTTTTAAAATCACACTGAATGGTACAGTATTGATGGAGAAAAATTTTGGATGTTTTTCCGTTCTCCATTATAGCCTATGAGATTTATTAAAATGAATGGGCCCATATGGTAAGGGTTAGGGTTAGGGTTAGAGTTCAGGGCACACTTATGTTTGGGTGCATATTGTGGTTGGGTTTAGGGTTGGATAAGATGTATTTTTAATATCGCACTGAATGGTACACTCTTGATGGGGAAAAATTTTGGATGTTTTTCCATTCTCCATTATAGCCTATGAGATTCATAAGAATGAATGGGCCCATATGGTAAGGGTTAGGGTTAGGGTTAGAGTTCAGGACACACATATGTTGGGTTTAAAATCGGGGTCTGGTTTAGGGTTGAGTAAGATGTATTTTTAATGTCACACTGAATAGTACACTATTGATGGAGAAAAATTTTGGATGCTTTTCCATTCTCCATTATAGCCTATGAGATTCATTAGAATGAATGGGCCCATATGGTAAGGGTTAGGGTTAGAGTTCAGGACACACATATGTTGGGTTTAAAATTGGGGTCTGGTTTAGGGTTGGGTAAGATGTATTTTTAAAATCACACTGAATGGTACACTATTGATGGAGAAAAATTTTGGATGCTTTTCCATTCTCCATTATAGCCTATGAGATTCATTAAAATGAATGGGCCCATATGGTAAGGGTTAGGGTTAGGGTTAGAGTTCAGGACACACTTATGTTTGGGTGAATATTGGGTTTGGGTTTAGGGTTGGGTAAGATGTATTTTTAATATCACACTGAAAGATACACTCTTGAAGGGGAAAAATTTTGGATGTTTATCCATTCTCCATTATAGCCTATGAGATTCATTAGAAGGAATGGGAACATATGGTAAGGGTTAGTGTTAGGATTAGAGTTCAGGACACACATATGTTGGGTTTAAAATTGGGGTCTGGTTTAGGGTTGGGTAAGATGTATTTTTAATATCACACTGAATAGTACACTATTGATGGAGAAAAATTTTGGATGTTTTTCCATTCTCCATTATATCCTATGAGATTCGTTAGAATGAATGGGCCCATATGGTAAGGGTTAGGGTTAGGGTTAGAGTTCAGGACACACATATGTTGGGTTTAAAATTGGGGTCTGGTTTAGAGTTGGGTAAGATGTATTTTTAATATCACACTGAATAGTACACTATTGATGGAGAAAAATTTTGGATGTTTTTCCATTCTCCATTATAGCCTATGAGATTCATTAGAATGAATGGGCCCATATGGTAAGGGTTAGGGTTAGGGTTAGAGTTCAGGAAACACTTATGTTTGGGTGAATATTGGGGTTGGGTTTAGGGTTGGGTAAGATGTATTTTTAATATCACACTGAATGGTACACTCTTGATGGGGAAAAATTTTGGATGTTTATCCATTCTCCATTATAGCCGAAGATATTCATTAGAATGAATGGGCCCATATGGTAAGGGTTAGGGTTAGGGTTAGAGTTCAGGACACACATATGTTCGGTTTAAAATTGGGTCTGGTTAAGGGTTGGGTAAAATGTATTTTTAAAATCACACTGAATGGTACACTATTGATGGAGAAAAATTTTGGATGTTTTTCCATTCTCCATTATAGCCTATGAGATTCATTAGAATGAATGGGCCCATATGGTAAGGGTTAGGGTTAGAGTTCAGGAAACACTTATGTTTGGGTGAATATTGGGGTTGCGTTTAGGGTTGGGTAAGATGTATTTTTAATATCACACTGAATGGTACACTCTTGATGGGGAAAAATTTTGGATATTCTTCCATTCTCCATTATAGCCTATGAGATTCATAAGAATGAATGGGCCCATATGGTAAGGGTTAGGGTTAGGGTTAGAGTTCAGGACACACTTATGTTTGGGTGAATATTGGGGTTGGGTTTAGGGTTGGATAAGATGAATTTTTAATATCGCCCTGAATGGTACACTCTTGATGGGGAAAATTTTTGGATGTTTTTCCATTCTCCTTTATAGCCTATGAGATTCATTAGAATGAATGGGCCCATATGGTAAGGGTTAGGGTTAGGGTTAGAGTTCAGGAAACACTTATGTTTGGGTGAATATTGGGGTTGGGTTTAGGGTTGGGTAAGATGTATTTTTAATATCGCACTGAATGGTACACTCTTGATGGGGAAATATTTTGGATGTTTATCCATTCTCCATTATAGCCTATGAGATTCATTAAAATGAATGGGCCCATATGGTAAGGGATAGGGTTAGGGTTAGAGTTCATGACACACTTATGTTTGGGTGAATATTGGGGTTGGGTTTAGGGTTGGATAAGATGTTTTTTTTAATATCGCACTGAATGGTACACTCTTGATGGGGAAAAATTTTGGATGTTTTTCCATTCTCCATTATAGCCTATGAGATTGATTAGAATGAATTGTCCCATATGGTAAGGGTTAGGGTTAGATTTAAGGACACACTTATGTTTGGGTGAATATTGGGGTTGGGTTTAGGGTTGGATAAGATGTATTTTTAATATCTCACTAAATGGTACACTCTTGATGGGGCAAATTTTTGGATATTTTTCCATTCTCCATTATATCCTATGAGATTGATTAGAATGAATGGGCCCATATGGTAAGGATTAGGGTTAGGGTTAGAGTTCAGGACACACTTATGTTTGGGTGAATATTGGGGTTGCGTTTAGGGTTGGGTAAGATGTATTTTTAATATCACACTGAATGGTACACTATTGATTGAGAAAAATTTTGGATGTTTTTCCATTCTCCGTTATAGCCTATGAGATTCAGTAGAATGAATGGGCCCATATGGTAAGGTTTAGGGTTAGGGTTAGAGTTCAGGACACACATATGTTGGGTTTAAAATCGGGGTGTGGTTTAGGGTTGGGTAAGATGTATTTTTAATGTCACACTGAATAGTACACTATTGATGGAGAAAAATTTTGGATGTTTTTCCATTCTCCATTATAGCCTATGAGATTCATTAGAATGAATGGGCCCATATGGTAAGGGTTAGGGTTAGGGTTAGAGTTCAGGACACACATATGTTCGGTTTAAAATTGGGTCTGGTTTAGGGTTGGGTAAAATGTATTTTTAAAATCACACTGAATGGTACACTATTGATGGAGAAAAATTTTGGATGTTTTTCCATTCTCCATTATAGCCTATGAGATTTATTAAAATGAATGGGCCCATATGGTAAGAGTTAGGGTTAGGGTTAGAGTTCAGGACACACTTATGTTTGGGTGAATATTGGGGTTGGGTTTAGGGTTGGATAAGATGTATTTTTAATATCGCACTGAATGGTACACTCTTGATGGGCAAAAATTTTGGATGTTTATCCATTCTCCATTATAGCCTATGAGATTCATTAGAATGAATGGGCCCATATGGTAAGGGTTAGGGTTAGGGTTACAGTTCAGGACACACTTATGTTTGGGTGAATATTGGGGTTGCGTTTAGGGTTGGGTAAGATGTATTTTTAATATCACACTGAATGGTACACTCTTGATGGGGAAAAATTTTGGATATTCTTCCATCTCCATTATAGCCTATGAGATTCATAAGAATGAATGGGCCCATATGGTAAGGGTTAGGGTTAGGGTTAGAGTTCAGGACACACTTATGTTTGGGTGAATATTGGGGTTGGGTTTAGGGTTGGATAAGATGTATTTTTAATATCGCCCTGAATGGTACACTCTTGATGGGGAAAATTTTTGGATGTTTTTCCATTCTCCTTTATAGCCTATGAGATTAATTAGAATGAATGGGCCCATATGGTAAGGGTTAGGGTTAGGGTTAGAGTTCAGGAAACACTTATGTTTGGGTGAATATTGGGGTTGGGTTTAGGGTTGGGTAAGATGTATTTTTAATATCGCACTGAATGGTACACTCTTGATGGGGAAATATTTTGGATGTTTATCCATTCTCCATTATAGCCTATGAGATTCATTAAAATGAATGGGCCCATATGGTAAGGGATAGGGTTAGGGTTAGAGTTCATGACACACTTATGTTTGGGTGAATATTGGGGTTGGGTTTAGGGTTGGATAAGATGTTTTTTTTAATATCGCACTGAATGGTACACTCTTGATGGGGAAAAATTTTGGATGTTTTTCCATTCTCCATTATAGCCTATGAGATTGATTAGAATGAATTGTCCCATATGGTAAGGGTTAGGGTTAGATTTAAGGACACACTTATGTTTGGGTGAATATTGGGGTTGGGTTTAGGGTTGGATAAGATGTATTTTTAATATCTCACTAAATGGTACACTCTTGATGGGGCAAATTTTTGGATATTTTTCCATTCTCCATTATATCCTATGAGATTGATTAGAATGAATGGGCCCATATGGTAAGGATTAGGGTTAGGGTTAGAGTTCAGGACACACTTATGTTTGGGTGAATATTGGGGTTGCGTTTAGGGTTGGGTAAGATGTATTTTTAATATCACACTGAATGGTACACTATTGATTGAGAAAAATTTTGGATGTTTTTCCATTCTCCGTTATAGCCTATGAGATTCAGTAGAATGAATGGGCCCATATGGTAAGGTTTAGGGTTAGGGTTAGAGTTCAGGACACACATATGTTGGGTTTAAAATCGGGGTGTGGTTTAGGGTTGGGTAAGATGTATTTTTAATGTCACACTGAATAGTACACTATTGATGGAGAAAAATTTTGGATGTTTTTCCATTCTCCATTATAGCCTATGAGATTCATTAGAATGAATGGGCCCATATGGTAAGGGTTAGGGTTAGAGTTCAGGAAACACTTATGTTTGGGTGAATATTGGGGTTGCGTTTAGGGTTGGGTAAGATGTATTTTTAATATCACACTGAATGGTACACTCTTGATGGGGAAAAATTTTGGATATTCTTCCATTCTCCATTATAGCCTATGAGATTCATAAGAATGAATGGGCCCATATGGTAAGGGTTAGGGTTAGGGTTAGAGTTCAGGACACACTTATGTTTGGGTGAATATTGGGGTTGGGTTTAGGGTTGGATAAGATGTATTTTTAATATCGCCCTGAATGGTACACTCTTGATGGGGAAAATTTTTGGATGTTTTTCCATTCTCCTTTATAGCCTATGAGATTCATTAGAATGAATGGGCCCATATGGTAAGGGTTAGGGTTAGGGTTAGAGTTCAGGAAAAACTTATGTTTGGGTGAATATTGGGGTTGGGTTTAGGGTTGGGTAAGATGTATTTTTAATATCGCACTGAATGGTACACTCTTGATGGGGAAATATTTTGGATGTTTATCCATTCTCCATTATAGCCTATGAGATTCATTAAAATGAATGGGCCCATATGGTAAGGGATAGGGTTAGGGTTAGAGTTCATGACACACTTATGTTTGGGTGAATATTGGGGTTGGGTTTAGGGTTGGATAAGATGTTTTTTTTAATATCGCACTGAATGGTACACTCTTGATGGGGAAAAATTTTGGATGTTTTTCCATTCTCCATTATAGCCTATGAGATGGATTAGAATGAATTGTCCCATATGGTAAGGGTTAGGGTTAGATTGAAGGACACACTTATGTTTGGGTGAATATTGGGGTTGGGTTTAGGGTTGGATAAGATGTATTTTTAATATCTCACTAAATGGTACACTCTTGATGGGGCAAATTTTTGGATATTTTTCCATTCTCCATTATATCCTATGAGATTGATTAGAATGAATGGGCCCATATGGTAAGGATTAGGGTTAGGGTTAGATTTCAGGACACACTTATGTTTGGGTGAATATTGGGGTTGCGTTTAGGGTTGGGTAAGATGTATTTTTAATATCACACTGAATGGTACACTATTGATTGAGAAAAATTTTGGATGTTTTTCCATTCTCCATTATAGCCTATGAGATTCAGTAGAATGAATGGGCCCATATGGTAAGGTTTAGGGTTAGGGTTAGAGTTCAGGACACACATATGTTGGGTTTAAAATCGGGGTGTGGTTTAGGGTTGGGTAAGATGTATTTTTAATGTCACACTGAATAGTACACTATTGATGGAGAAAAATTTTGGATGTTTTTCCATTCTCCATTATAGCCTATGAGATTCATTAGAATGAATGGGCCCATATGGTAAGGGTTAGGGTTAGGGTTAGAGTTCAGGAAACACTTATGTTTGGGTGAATATTGGGGTTGGGTTTAGGGTTGGGTAAGATGTATTTTTAATATCACACTGAATGGTACACTCTTGATGGGGAAAAATTTTGGATGTTTATCCATTCTCCATTATAGCCGAAGATATTCATTAGAATGAATGGGCCCATATGGTAAGGGTTAGGGTTAGGGTTAGAGTTCAGGACACACATATGTTCGGTTTAAAATTGGGTCTGGTTTAGGGTTGGGTAAAATGTATTTTTAAAATCACACTGAATGGTACACTATTGATGGAGAAAAATTTTGGATGTTTTTCCATTCTCCATTATAGCCTATGAGATTTATTAAAATGAATCTGCCCATATGGTAAGAGTTAGGGTTAGGGTTAGAGTTCAGGACACACTTATGTTTGGGTGAATATTGGGGTTGGGTTTAGGGTTGGATAAGATGTATTTTTAATATCGCACTGAATGGTACACTCTTGATGGGCAAAAATTTTGGATGTTTATCCATTCTCCATTATAGCCTATGAGATTCATTAGAATGAATGGGCCCATATGGTAAGGGTTAGGGTTAGGGTTACAGTTCAGGACACACTTATGTTTGGGTGAATATTGGGGTTGCGTTTAGGGTTGGGTAAGATGTATTTTTAATATCACACTGAATGGTACACTCTTGATGGGGAAAAATTTTGGATATTCTTCCATTCTCCATTATAGCCTATGAGATTCATAAGAATGAATGGGCCCATATGGTAAGGGTTAGGGTTAGGGTTAGAGTTCAGGACACACTTATGTTTGGGTGAATATTGGGGTTGGGTTTAGGGTTGGATAAGATGTATTTTTAATATCGCCCTGAATGGTACACTCTTGATGGGGAAAATTTTTGGATGTTTTTCCATTCTCCTTTATAGCCTATGAGATTCATTAGAATGAATGGGCCCATATGGTAAGGGTTAGGGTTAGGGTTAGAGTTCAGGAAACACTTATGTTTGGGTGAATATTGGGGTTGGGTTTAGGGTTGGGTAAGATGTATTTTTAATATCGCACTGAATGGTACACTCTTGATGGGGAAATATTTTGGATGTTTATCCATTCTCCATTATAGCCTATGAGATTCATTAAAATGAATGGGCCCATATGGTAAGGGATAGGGTTAGGGTTAGAGTTCATGACACACTTATGTTTGGGTGAATATTGGGGTTGGGTTTAGGGTTGGATAAGATGTTTTTTTTTAATATCGCACTGAATGGTACACTCTTGATGGGGAAAAATTTTGGATGTTTTTCCATTCTCCATAATAGCCTATGAGATTGATTAGAATGAATTGTCCCATATGGTAAGGGTTAGGGTTAGATTTAAGGACACACTTATGTTTGGGTGAATATTGGGGTTGGGTTTAGGGTTGGATAAGATGTATTTTTAATATCGCACTAAATGGTACACTCTTGATGGGGCAAATTTTTGGATATTTTTCCATTCTCCATTATATCCTATGAGATTGATTAGAATGAATGGGCCCATATGGTAAGGATTAGGGTTAGGGTTAGAGTTCAGGACACACTTATGTTTGGGTGAATATTGGGGTTGCGTTTAGGGTTGGGTAAGATGTATTTTTAATATCACACTGAATGGTACACTATTGATTGAGAAAAATTTTGGATGTTTTTCCATTCTCCGTTATAGCCTATGAGATTCAGTAGAATGAATGGGCCCATATGGTAAGGTTTAGGGTTAGGGTTAGAGTTCAGGACACACATATGTTGGGTTTAAAATCGGGGTGTGGTTTAGGGTTGGGTAAGATGTATTTTTAATGTCACACTGAATAGTACACTATTGATGGAGAAAAATTTTGGATGTTTTTCCATTCTCCATTATAGCCTATGAGATTCATTAGAATGAATGGGCCCATATGGTAAGGGTTAGGGTTAGGGTTAGAGTTCAGGGCACACTTATGTTTGGGTGAATATTGGGGTTGGGTTTAGGGTTGGATAAGATGTATTTTTAATATCGCACTGAATGGTACACTCTTGATGCGGAAAAATTTTGGATGTTTTTCCATTCTCCTTTATAGCCTATGAGATTCATTAGAATGAATGGGCCCATATGGTAAGGGTTAGGGTTAGGGTTAGAGTTCAGGAAACACTTATGTTTGGGTGAATATTGGGGTTGGGTTTAGGGTTGGGTAAGATGTATTTTTAATATCACACTGAATGGTACACTCTTGATGGGGAAAAATTTTGGATGTTTTTCCATTCTCCATAATAGCCTATGAGATTGATTAGAATGAATTGGCCCATATGGTAAGGGTTAGGGTTAGATTTAAGGACACACTTATGTTTGGGTGAATATTGGGGTTGGGTTTAGGGTTGGATAAGATGTATTTTTAATATCGCACTAAATGGTACACTCTTGATGGGGAAAATTTTTGGATATTTTTCCATTCTCCATTATATCCTATGAGATTGATTAGAATGAATGGGCCCATATGGTAAGGATTAGGGTTAGGGTTAGAGTTCAGGACACACTTATGTTTGGGTGAATATTGGGGTTGCGTTTAGGGTTGGGTAAGATGTATTTTTAATATCACACTGAATGGTACACTATTGATGGAGAAAAATTTTGGATGTTTTTCCATTCTCCGTTATAGCCTATGAGATTCATTAGAATGAATGGGCCCATATGGTAATGGTTAGGGTTAGGGTTAGAGTTCAGGAAACACTTATGTTTGGGTGAATATTGGGGTTGGGTTTAGGGTTGGGTAAGATGTATTTTTAATATCACACTGAAAGGTACACTCTTGATGGGGAAAAATTTTGGATGTTTATCCATTCTCCATTATAGCCTAAGAGATTCATTAGAATGAATGGGCCCATATGGTAAGGGTTAGGGTTAGGGTTAGAGTTCAGGACACACATACGTTGGGTTTAAAATTGGGGTCTGGTTTAGAGTTGGGTAAGATGTATTTTTAATATCACACTGAATAGTACACTATTGATGGAGAAAAATTTTGGATGTTTTTCCATTCTCCATTATAGCCTATGAGATTCATTAGAATGAATGGGCCCATATGGTAAGGGTTAGGGTTAGGGTTAGAGTTCAGGAAACACTTATGTTTGGGTGAATATTGGGGTTGGGTTTAGGGTTGGGTAAGATGTATTTTTAATATCACATTGAATGGTACACTCTTGATGGGGAAAAATTTTGGATGTTTATCCATTCTCCATTATAGCCGAAGAGATTCATTAGAATGAATGGGCCCATATGGTAAGGGTTAGGGTTAGGGTTAGAGTTCAGGACACACATATGTTCGGTTTAAAATTGGGTCTGGTTTAGGGTTGGGTAAAATGTATTTTTAAAATCACACTGAATGGTACACTATTGATGGAGAAAAATTTTGGATGTTTTTCCATTCTCCATTATAGCTTATGAGATTTATTAAAATGAATGGGCCCAGATGGTAAGAGTTAGGGTTAGGGTTAGAGTTCAGGACACACTTATGTTTGGGTGAATATTGGGGTTGGGTTTAGGGTTGGATAAGATGTATTTTTAATATCGCACTGAATGGTACACCCTTGATGGGCAAAAATTTTGGATGTTTATCCATTCTCCATTATAGCCTATGAGATTCATTAGAATGAATGGGCCCATATGGTAAGGGTTAGGGTTAGGGTTAGAGTCCAGGAAACACTTATGTTGGGTTTAAAATTGGGGTCTGGTTTAGGGTTGGGTAAGATGTATTTTTAATATCACACTGAATGGTACACTATTGATGGAGAAAAATTTTGGATGTTTTTCCATTCTCCATTATAGCCTATGAGATTCATTAAAATGAATGGGCCCATATGGTAAGGGATAGGGTTAGGGTTAGAGTTCATGACACACTTATGTTTGGGTGAATATTGGGGTTGGGTTTAGGGTTGGATAAGATGTATTTTTAATATCGCACTGAATGGAACACTCTTGATGGGGAAAAATTTTGGATGTTTTTCCATTCTCCATTATATCCTATGAGATTCGTTAGAATGAATGGGCCCATATGGTAAGGGTTAGGGTTAGGGTTACAGTTCAGGACACACTTATGTTTGGGTGAATATTGGGGTTGCGTTTAGGGTTGGGTAAGATGTATTTTTAATATCACAATGAATGGTACACTCTTGATGGGGAAAATTTTTGAATATTCTTCCATTCTCCATTATAGCCTATGAGATTCATTAGAATGAATGGGCCCATATGGTAAGGGTTAGGGTTAGGGTTAGAGTTCAGGACACACATATGTTCGGTTTAAAATTGGGTCTGGTTTAGGGTTGGGTAAAATGTATTTTTAAAATCACACTGAATGGTACACTATTGATGGAGAAAAATTTTGGATGTTTTTCCATTCTCCATTATAGCTTATGAGATTTATTAAAATGAATGGGCCCAGATGGTAAGAGTTAGGGTTAGGGTTAGAGTTCAGGACACACTTATGTTTGGGTGAATATTGGGGTTGGGTTTAGGGTTGGATAAGATGTATTTTTAATATCGCACTGAATGGTACACCCTTGATGGGCAAAAATTTTGGATGTTTATCCATTCTCCATTATAGCCTATGAGATTCATTAGAATGAATGGGCCCATATGGTAAGGGTTAGGGTTAGGGTTAGAGTCCAGGAAACACTTATGTTGGGTTTAAAATTGGGGTCTGGTTTAGGGTTGGGTAAGATGTATTTTTAATATCACACTGAATGGTACACTATTGATGGAGAAAAATTTTGGATGTTTTTCCATTCTCCATTATAGCCTATGAGATTCATTAAAATGAATGGGCCCATATGGTAAGGGATAGGGTTAGGGTTAGAGTTCATGACACACTTATGTTTGGGTGAATATTGGGGTTGGGTTTAGGGTTGGATAAGATGTATTTTTAATATCGCACTGAATGGAACACTCTTGATGGGGAAAAATTTTGGATGTTTTTCCATTCTCCATTATATCCTATGAGATTCGTTAGAATGAATGGGCCCATATGGTAAGGGTTAGGGTTAGGGTTACAGTTCAGGACACACTTATGTTTGGGTGAATATTGGGGTTGCGTTTAGGGTTGGGTAAGATGTATTTTTAATATCACAATGAATGGTACACTCTTGATGGGGAAAATTTTTGAATATTCTTCCATTCTCCATTATAGCCTATGAGATTCATTAGAATGAATGGGCCCATATGGTAAGGGTTAGGGTTAGGGTTAGAGTTCAGGACACACATATGTTGGGTTTAAAATTAGGGTCTGGTTTATCGTTGGGTAAGATGTATTTTTAATATCGCACTGAATGGTACACTATTGATGGAGAAAAATTTTGGATGTTTTTCCATTCTCCATTATAGCCTATGAGATTCATTAGAATGAATGGGCCCATATGGTAAGGGTTAGGGTTAGGGTTAGAGTTCAGGACACACTTATGTTTGGGTGAATATTGGGGTTGGGTTAGGGTTGGATAAGATGTATTTTTAATATCGCACTGAATGGTACACTCTTGATGGGGAAAAATTTTGGATGTTTTTCCATTCTCCATTATAGCCTATGAGATTCATTAGAATGAATGGGCCCATATGGTAAGGGTTAGGGTTAGGGTTAGAGTTCAGGACACACATATGTTCGGTTTAAAATTGGGGTCTGGTTTAGGGTTGGGTAAGATGCATTTTTAATATCACATTGAATGGTACACTATTGATGGAGAAAAATTTTGGATGTTTTTCCATTCTCCATTATAGCCTATGAGATTCATTAAAATGAATGGGCCCATATGGTAAGAGTTAGGGTTAGGGTTAGAGTTCAGGACACACTTATGTTTGGGTGCATATTGTGGTTGGGTTTAGGGTTGGATAAGATGTATTTTTAATATCGCACTGAATGGTACACTCTTGATGGGGAAAAATTTTGGATGTTTTTCCATTCTCCATTATAGCCTATGAGATTCATTAGAATGAATGGGCCCATATGGTAAGGGTTCGAGTTAGGGTTAGAGTTCAGGACACACTTATGTTTGGGTGAATATTGGGGTCGGGTTTAGGGTTGGATAAGATGTATTTTTAATATCGCACTGAATGGTACACTCTTGATGGGGAAAAATTTTGGATGTTTATCCATTCTCCATTATAGCCTATGAGATTCATTAGAATGAATGGGCCCATATGGTAAGGGTTAGGGTTAGGGTTAGAGTCCAGGAAACATTTATGTTGGGTTTAAAATTGGGGTCTGGTTTAGGGTTGGGTAAGATGTATTTTTAATATCACACTGAATGGTACACTATTGATGGAGAAAAATTTTGGATGTTTTTCCATTCTCCATTATAGCCTATGAGATTCATTAAAATGAATGGGCCCATATGGTAAGGGATAGGGTTAGGGTTAGAGTTCATGACACACTTATGATTGGGTGAATATTGGGGTTGGGTTTAGGGTTGGATAAGATGTATTTTTAATATCGCACTGAATGGTACACTCTTGATGGGGAAAAATTTTGGATGTTTTTCCATTCTCCATTATATCCTATGAGATTCGTTAGAATGAATGGGCCCATATGGTAAGGGTTAGGGTTAGGGTTACAATTCAGGACACACTTATGTTTGGGTGAATTTGGGGTTGCGTTTAGGGTTGGGTAAGATGTATTTTTAATATCACACTGAATGGTACACTCTTGATGGGGAAAATTTTTGGATATTCTTCCATTCTCCATTATAGCCTATGAGATTCATTAGAATGAATGGGCCCATATGGTAAGGGTTAGGGTTAGGGTTAGAGTTCAGGACAGACATATGTTGGGTTTAAAATTGGGGTCTGGTTTATGGTTGGGTAAGATGTATTTTTAATATCGCACTGAATGGTACACTCTTGATGGGGAAAAATTTTGGATATTCTTCCATTCTCCATTATAGCCTATGAGATTCATTAGAATGAATGGGCCCATATGGTAAGGGTTAGGGTTAGAGTTCAGGACACACATATGTTGGGTTTAAAATTGGGGTCTGGTTTAGGGTTGGGTAAGATGTATTTTTAAAATCACACTGAATGGTACACTATTGATGGAGAAAAATTTTGGATGTTTTTCCATTCTCCATTATATCCTATGAGATTCGTTAGAATGAATGGGCCCATATGGTAAGGGTTAGGGTTAGGGTTACAGTTCAGGACACACTTATGTTTGGGTGAATATTGGGGTTGCGTTTAGGGTTGGGTAAGATGTATTTTTAATATCACACTGAATGGTACACTCTTGATGGGGAAAAATTTTGGATGTTTATCCATTCTCCATTATAGCCGAAGATATTCATTAGAATGAATGGGCCCATATGGTAAGGGTTAGGGTTAGGGTTAGAGTTCAGGACACACATATGTTCGGTTTAAAATTGGGTTTGGTTTAGGGTTGGGTAAAATGTATTTTTAAAATCACACTGAATGGTACACTATTGATGGAGAAAAATTTTGGATGTTTTCCATTCTCCATTATAGCCTATGAGATTTATTAAAATGAATGGGCCCATATGGTAAGAGTTAGGGTTAGGGTTAGAGTTCAGGACACACTTATGTTTGGGTGAATATTGGGGTTGGGTTTAGGGTTGGATAAGATGTATTTTTAATATCGCACTGAATGGTACACTCTTGATGGGCAAAAATTTTGGATGTTTATCCATTCTCCATTATAGCCTATGAGATTCATTAGAATGAATGGGCCCATATGGTAAGGGTTAGGGTTAGGGTTAGAGTCCAGGAAACACTTATGTTGGGTTTAAAATTGGGGTCTGGTTTAGGGTTGGGTAAGATGTATTTTTAATATCACACTGAATGGTACACTATTGATGGAGAAAAATTTTGGATGTTTTTCCATTCTCCATTATAGCCTATGAGATTCGTTAGAATGAATGGGCCCATATGGTAAGGGTTAGGGTTAGGGTTACAGTTCAGGACACACTTATGTTTGGGTGAATATTGGGGTTGCGTTTAGGGTTGGGTAAGATGTATTTTTAATATCACACTGAATGGTACACTCTTGATGGGGAAAAATTTTGGATGTTTATCCATTCTCCATTATAGCCGAAGATATTCATTAGAATGAATGGGCCCATATGGTAAGGGTTAGGGTTAGGGTTAGAGTTCAGGACACACATATGTTCGGTTTAAAATTGGGTTTGGTTTAGGGTTGGGTAAAATGTATTTTTAAAATCACACTGAATGGTACACTATTGATGGAGAAAAATTTTGGATGTTTTTCCATTCTCCATTATAGCCTATGAGATTCATTAAAATGAATGGGCCCATATGGTAAGGGATAGGGTTAGGGTTAGAGTTCATGACACACTTATGTTTGGGTGAATATTGGGGTTGGGTTTAGGGTTGGATAAGATGTATTTTTAATATCGCACTGAATGGAACACTCTTGATGGGGAAAAATTTTGGATGTTTTTCCATTCTCCATTATATCCTATGAGATTCGTTAGAATGAATGGGCCCATATGGTAAGGGTTAGGGTTAGGGTTACAGTTCAGGACACACTTATGTTTGGGTGAATATTGGGGTTGCGTTTAGGGTTGGGTAAGATGTATTTTTAATATCACAATGAATGGTACACTCTTGATGGGGAAAATTTTTGAATATTCTTCCATTCTCCATTATAGCCTATGAGATTCATTAGAATGAATGGGCCCATATGGTAAGGGTTAGGGTTAGGGTTAGAGTTCAGGACACACATATGTTGGGTTTAAAATTAGGGTCTGGTTTATCGTTGGGTAAGATGTATTTTTAATATCGCACTGAATGGTACACTATTGATGGAGAAAAATTTTGGATGTTTTTCCATTCTCCATTATAGCCTATGAGATTCATTAGAATGAATGGGCCCATATGGTAAGGGTTAGGGTTAGGGTTAGAGTTCAGGACACACTTATGTTTGGGTGAATATTGGGGTTGGGTTAGGGTTGGATAAGATGTATTTTTAATATCGCACTGAATGGTACACTCTTGATGGGGAAAAATTTTGGATGTTTTTCCATTCTCCATTATAGCCTATGAGATTCATTAGAATGAATGGGCCCATATGGTAAGGGTTAGGGTTAGGGTTAGAGTTCAGGACACACATATGTTCGGTTTAAAATTGGGGTCTGGTTTAGGGTTGGGTAAGATGCATTTTTAATATCACATTGAATGGTACACTATTGATGGAGAAAAATTTTGGATGTTTTTCCATTCTCCATTATAGCCTATGAGATTCATTAAAATGAATGGGCCCATATGGTAAGAGTTAGGGTTAGGGTTAGAGTTCAGGACACACTTATGTTTGGGTGCATATTGTGGTTGGGTTTAGGGTTGGATAAGATGTATTTTTAATATCGCACTGAATGGTACACTCTTGATGGGGAAAAATTTTGGATGTTTTTCCATTCTCCATTATAGCCTATGAGATTCATTAGAATGAATGGGCCCATATGGTAAGGGTTCGAGTTAGGGTTAGAGTTCAGGACACACTTATGTTTGGGTGAATATTGGGGTTGGGTTTAGGGTTGGATAAGATGTATTTTTAATATCGCACTGAATGGTACACTCTTGATGGGGAAAAATTTTGGATGTTTATCCATTCTCCATTATAGCCTATGAGATTCATTAGAATGAATGGGCCCATATGGTAAGGGTTAGGGTTAGGGTTAGAGTCCAGGAAACATTTATGTTGGGTTTAAAATTGGGGTCTGGTTTAGGGTTGGGTAAGATGTATTTTTAATATCACACTGAATGGTACACTATTGATGGAGAAAAATTTTGGATGTTTTTCCATTCTCCATTATAGCCTATGAGATTCATTAAAATGAATGGGCCCATATGGTAAGGGATAGGGTTAGGGTTAGAGTTCATGACACACTTATGATTGGGTGAATATTGGGGTTGGGTTTAGGGTTGGATAAGATGTATTTTTAATATCGCACTGAATGGTACACTCTTGATGGGGAAAAATTTTGGATGTTTTTCCATTCTCCATTATATCCTATGAGATTCGTTAGAATGAATGGGCCCATATGGTAAGGGTTAGGGTTAGGGTTACAATTCAGGACACACTTATGTTTGGGTGAATTTGGGGTTGCGTTTATGGTTGGGTAAGATGTATTTTTAATATCACACTGAATGGTACACTCTTGATGGGGAAAATTTTTGGATATTCTTCCATTCTCCATTATAGCCTATGAGATTCATTAGAATGAATGGGCCCATATGGTAAGGGTTAGGGTTAGGGTTAGAGTTCAGGACAGACATATGTTGGGTTTAAAATTGGGGTCTGGTTTATGGTTGGGTAAGATGTATTTTTAATATCGCACTGAATGGTACACTCTTGATGGGGAAAAATTTTGGATATTCTTCCATTCTCCATTATAGCCTATGAGATTCATTAGAATGAATGGGCCCATATGGTAAGGGTTAGGGTTAGAGTTCAGGACACACATATGTTGGGTTTAAAATTGGGGTCTGGTTTAGGGTTGGGTAAGATGTATTTTTAAAATCACACTGAATGGTACACTATTGATGGAGAAAAATTTTGGATGTTTTTCCATTCTCCATTATATCCTATGAGATTCGTTAGAATGAATGGGCCCATATGGTAAGGGTTAGGGTTAGGGTTACAGTTCAGGACACACTTATGTTTGGGTGAATATTGGGGTTGCGTTTAGGGTTGGGTAAGATGTATTTTTAATATCACACTGAATGGTACACTCTTGATGGGGAAAAATTTTGGATGTTTATCCATTCTCCATTATAGCCGAAGATATTCATTAGAATGAATGGGCCCATATGGTAAGGGTTAGGGTTAGGGTTAGAGTTCAGGACACACATATGTTCGGTTTAAAATTGGGTTTGGTTTAGGGTTGGGTAAAATGTATTTTTAAAATCACACTGAATGGTACACTATTGATGGAGAAAAATTTTGGATGTTTTTCCATTCTCCATTATAGCCTATGAGATTTATTAAAATGAATGGGCCCATATGGTAAGAGTTAGGGTTAGGGTTAGAGTTCAGGACACACTTATGTTTGGGTGAATATTGGGGTTGGGTTTAGGGTTGGATAAGATGTATTTTTAATATCGCACTGAATGGTACACTATTGATGGAGAAAAATTTTGGATGTTTTTCCATTCTCCATTATAGCCTATGAGATTCATTAAAATGAATGGGCCCATATGGTAAGGGATAGGGTTAGGGTTAGAGTTCATGACACACTTATGATTGGGTGAATATTGGGGTTGGGTTTAGGGTTGGATAAGATGTATTTTTAATATCGCACTGAATGGTACACTCTTGATGGGGAAAAATTTTGGATGTTTTTCCATTCTCCATTATATCCTATGAGATTCGTTAGAATGAATGGGCCCATATGGTAAGGGTTAGGGTTAGGGTTACAATTCAGGACACACTTATGTTTGGGTGAATTTGGGGTTGCGTTTATGGTTGGGTAAGATGTATTTTTAATATCACACTGAATGGTACACTCTTGATGGGGAAAATTTTTGGATATTCTTCCATTCTCCATTATAGCCTATGAGATTCATTAGAATGAATGGGCCCATATGGTAAGGGTTAGGGTTAGGGTTAGAGTTCAGGACAGACATATGTTGGGTTTAAAATTGGGGTCTGGTTTATGGTTGGGTAAGATGTATTTTTAATATCGCACTGAATGGTACACTCTTGATGGGGAAAAATTTTGGATATTCTTCCATTCTCCATTATAGCCTATGAGATTCATTAGAATGAATGGGCCCATATGGTAAGGGTTAGGGTTAGAGTTCAGGACACACATATGTTGGGTTTAAAATTGGGGTCTGGTTTAGGGTTGGGTAAGATGTATTTTTAAAATCACACTGAATGGTACACTATTGATGGAGAAAAATTTTGGATGTTTTTCCATTCTCCATTATATCCTATGAGATTCGTTAGAATGAATGGGCCCATATGGTAAGGGTTAGGGTTAGGGTTACAGTTCAGGACACACTTATGTTTGGGTGAATATTGGGGTTGCGTTTAGGGTTGGGTAAGATGTATTTTTAATATCACACTGAATGGTACACTCTTGATGGGGAAAAATTTTGGATGTTTATCCATTCTCCATTATAGCCGAAGATATTCATTAGAATGAATGGGCCCATATGGTAAGGGTTAGGGTTAGGGTTAGAGTTCAGGACACACATATGTTCGGTTTAAAATTGGGTTTGGTTTAGGGTTGGGTAAAATGTATTTTTAAAATCACACTGAATGGTACACTATTGATGGAGAAAAATTTTGGATGTTTTTCCATTCTCCATTATAGCCTATGAGATTTATTAAAATGAATGGGCCCATATGGTAAGAGTTAGGGTTAGGGTTAGAGTTCAGGACACACTTATGTTTGGGTGAATATTGGGGTTGGGTTTAGGGTTGGATAAGATGTATTTTTAATATCGCACTGAATGGTACACTCTTGATGGGCAAAAATTTTGGATGTTTATCCATTCTCCATTATAGCCTATGAGATTCATTAGAATGAATGGGCCCATATGGTAAGGGTTAGGGTTAGGGTTAGAGTCCAGGAAACACTTATGTTGGGTTTAAAATTGGGGTCTGGTTTAGGGTTGGGTAAGATGTATTTTTAATATCACACTGAATGGTACACTATTGATGGAGAAAAATTTTGGATGTTTTTCCATTCTCCATTATAGCCTATGAGATTCGTTAGAATGAATGGGCCCATATGGTAAGGGTTAGGGTTAGGGTTACAGTTCAGGACACACTTATGTTTGGGTGAATATTGGGGTTGCGTTTAGGGTTGGGTAAGATGTATTTTTAATATCACAATGAATGGTACAGTCTTGATGGGGAAAATTTTTGAATATTCTTCCATTCTCCATTATATCCTATGAGATTCATTAGAATGAATGGGCCCATATGGTAAGGGTTAGGGTTAGGGTTAGAGTTCAGGACAGACATATGTTGCGTTTAAAATTAGGGTCTGGTTTATGGTTGGGTAAGATGTATTTTTAATATCGCACTGAATGGTACACTATTGATGGAGAAAAATTTTGGATGTTTTTCCATTCTCCATTATAGCCTATGAGATTCATTAGAATGAATGGGCCCATATGGTAAGGGTTAGGGTTAGGGTTAGAGTTCAGGACACACTTATGTTTGGGTGAATATTGGGGTTGGGTTAGGGTTGGATAAGATGTATTTTTAATATCGCACTGAATGGTACACTCTTGATGGGGAAAAATTTTGGATGTTTTTCCATTCTCCATTATAGCCTATGAGATTCATTAGAATGAATGGGCCCATATGGTAAGGGTTAGGGTTAGGGTTAGAGTTCAGGACACACATATGTTCGGTTTAAAATTGGGGTCTGGTTTAGGGTTGGGTAAGATGCATTTTTAATATCACATTGAATGGTACACTATTGATGGAGAAAAATTTTGGATGTTTTTCCATTCTCCATTATAGCCTATGAGATTCATTAAAATGAATGGGCCCATATGGTAAGGGTTAGGGTTAGGGTTAGAGTTCAGGACACACTTATGTTTGGGTACATATTGGGGTTGGTTTTAGGGTTGGGTAAGATGTATTTTTAATATCACACTGAATGGTACACTCTTGATGGGGAAAAATTTTGGATATTCTTCCATTCTCCATTATAGCCTATGAGATTCATTAGAATGAATGGGCCCATATGGTAAGGGTTAGGGTTAGGGTTACAGTTCAGGACACACTTATGTTTGGGTGAATATTGGGGTTGCGTTTAGGGTTGGGTAAGATGTATTTTTAATATCACACTGAATGGTACACTCTTGATGGGGAAAATTTTTGGATATTCTTCCATTCTTCATTATAGCCTGTGAGATTCATTAGAATGAATGGTCCCATATGGTAAGGGTTAGAGTTAGGGTTAGAGTTCAGGACAGACATATGTTGGGTTTAAAATTGGGGTCTGGTTTATGGTTGGGTAAGATGTATTTTTAATATCGCACTGAATGGTACACTCTTGATGGGGAAAAATTTTGGATATTCTTCCATTCTCCATTATAGCCTATGAGATTCATAAGAATGAATGGACCCATATGGTAAGGGTTAGGGTTAGAGTTCAGGACACACATATGTTGGGTTTAAAATTGGGGTCTGGTTTAGGGTTGGGTAAGATGTACTTTTAAAATCACACTGAATGGTACACTATTGATGGAGAAAAATTTTGGATGTTTTTCCATTCTCCATTATATCCTATGAGATTCGTTAGAATGAATGGGCCCATATGGTAAGGGTTAGGGTTAGGGTTACAGTTCAGGACACACTTATGTTTGGGTGAATATTGGGGTTGCGTTTAGGGTTGGGTAAGATGTATTTTTAATATCACACTGAATGGTACACTCTTGATGGGGAAAAATTTTGGATGTTTATCCATTCTCCATTATAGCCTATGAGATTCATTAGAATGAATGGGAACATATGGTAAGGGTTAGGGTTAGGGTTAGAGTTCAGGACACACATATGTTGGGTTTAAAATTGGGGTCTGGTTTAGGGTTGGGTAAGATGTATTTTTAATATCACACTGAATAGTACACTATTGATGGAGAAAATTTTTGGATGTTTTTCCATTCTCCATTATAGCCTATGAGATTCATTAAAATGAATGGGCCCATATGGTAAGGGTTAGGGTTAGGGTTACAGTTCAGGACACACTTTTGTTTGGGTGAATATTGGGGTTGCGTTTAGGGTTGGATAAGATGTATTTTTAATATCGCACTGAATGGTACACTCTTGATGGGGAAAAATTTTGGATGTTTTTCCATTCTCCATTATACCTTATGAGATTCATTAGAATGAATGGGCCCATATGGTAAGGGTTAGGGTTAGGGTTAGAGTTCAGGAAACACTTATGTTTGGGTGAATATTGGGGTTGGGTTTAGGGTTGGGTAAGATGTATTTTTAATATCACACTGAAAGGTACACTCTTGATGGGAAAAAATTTTGGATGTTTATCCATTCTCCATTATAGCCTATGAGATTCATTAGAATGAATTGGAACATATGGTAAGGGTTAGGGTTAGGGTTAGAGTTCAGGACACACATATGTTGTGTTTAAAATTGGGGTCTGGTTTAGGGTTGGGTAAGATGTATTTTTAATATCACACTGAATAGTACACTATTGATGGAGAAAAATTTTGGATGTTTTTCCATTCTCCATTATAGCCTATGAGATTCGTTAGAATGAATGGGCCCATATGGTAAGGGTTAGGGTTAGGGTTACAGTTCAGGACACACTTATGTTTGGGTGAATATTGGGGTTGCGTTTAGGGTTGGGTAAGATGTATTTTTAATATCACACTGAATGGTACACTCTTGATGGGGAAAATTTTTGGATATTCTTCCATTCTCCATTATAGCCTATGAGATTCATTAGAATGAATGGGCCCATATGGTAAGGGTTAGGGTTAGGATTAGAGTTCAGGACAGACATATGTTCGGTTTAAAATTGGGGTCTGGTTTATGGTTGGGTAAGATGTATTTTTAATATCGCACTGAATGGTACACTATTGATGGAGAAAAATTTTGGATGTTTTTCCATTCTCCATTATAGCCTATGAGATTCATTAGAATGAATGGGCCCATATGGTAAGGGTTAGGGTTAGGGTTAGAGTTCAGGACACACTTATGTCTGGGTGAATATTGGGGTTGGGTTAGGGTTGGATAAGATGTATTTTTAATATCGCACTGAATGGTACACTCTTGATGGGGAAAAATTTTGGATGTTTTTCCATTCTCCATTATAGCCTATGAGATTCATTAGAATGAATGGGCCCATATGGTACGGGTTAGGGTTAGGGTTAGAGTTCAGGACACACATATGTTGGGTTTAAAATCGGGGTGTGGTTTAGGGTTGGGTAAGATGTATTTTTAATGTCACACTGAATAGTACACTAATGATGGAGAAAAATTTTGGATGTTTTTCCATTCTCCATTATAGCCTATGAGATTCATTAGAATGAATGGGCCCATATGGTAAGGGTTAGGGTTAGGGTTAGAGTTCAGGAAACACTTATGTTTGGGTGAATATTGGGGTTGGGTTTAGGGTTGGGTAAGATGTATTTTTAATATCACACTGAATGGTACACTCTTGATGGGGAAAAATTTTGGATGTTTATCCATTCTCCATTATAGCCGAAGATATTCATTAGAATGAATGGGCCCATATGGTAAGGGTTAGGGTTAGGGTTAGAGTTCAGGACACACATATGTTCGGTTTAAAATTGGGTCTGGTTTAGGGTTGGGTAAAATGTATTTTTAAAATCACACTGAATGGTACACTATTGATGGAGAAAAATTTTGGATGTTTTTCCATTCTCCATTATAGCCTATGAGATTTATTAAAATGAATGGGCCCATATGGTAAGAGTTAGGGTTAGGGTTAGAGTTCAGGACACACTTAAGTTTGGGTGAATATTGGGGTTGGGTTTAGGGTTGGATAAGATGTATTTTTAATATCGCACTGAATGGTACACTCTTGATGGGCAAAAATTTTGGATGTTTATCCATTCTCCATTATAGCCTATGAGATTCATTAGAATGAATGGGCCCATATGGTAAGGGTTAGGGTTAGGGTTACAGTTCAGGACACACTTATGTTTGGGTGAATATTGGGGTTGCGTTTAGGGTTGGGTAAGATGTATTTTTAATATCACACTGAATGGTAAACTCTTGATGGGGAAAAATTTTGGATATTCTTCCATTCTCCATTATAGCCTATGAGATTCATAAGAATGAATGGGCCCATATGGTAAGGGTTAGGGTTAGGGTTAGAGTTCAGGACACACTTATGTTTGGGTGAATATTGGGGTTGGGTTTAGGGTTGGATAAGATGTATTTTTAATATCGCACTGAATGGTACACTCTTGATGGGGAAATATTTTGGATGTTTATCCATTCTCCATTATAGCCTATGAGATTCATTAAAATGAATGGGCCCATATGGTAAGGGATAGGGTTAGGGTTAGAGTTCATGACACACTTATGTTTGGGTGAATATTGGGGTTGGGTTTAGGGTTGGATAAGATGTTTTTTTTAATATCGCACTGAATGGTACACTCTTGATGGGGAAAAATTTTGGATGTTTTTCCATTCTCCATAATAGCCTAAGAGATTGATTAGAATGAATTGTCCCATATGGTAAGGGTTAGGGTTAGATTTAAGGACACACTTATATTTGGGTGAATATTGGGGTTGGGTTTAGGGTTGGATAAGATGTATTTTTAATATCGCACTAAATGGTACACTCTTGATGGGGCAAATTTTTGGATATTTTTCCATTCTCCATTATATCCTATGAGATTGATTAGAATGAATGGGCCCATATGGTAAGGATTAGGGTTAGGGTTAGAGTTCAGGACACACTTATGTTTGGGTGAATATTGGGGTTGCGTTTAGGGTTGGGTAAGATGTATTTTTAATATCACACTGAATGGTACACTATTGATTGAGAAAAATTTTGGATGTTTTTCCATTCTCCGTTATAGCCTATGAGATTCAGTAGAATGAATGGGCCCATATGGTAAGGTTTAGGGTTAGGGTTAGAGTTCAGGACACACATATGTTGGGTTTAAAATCGGGGTGTGGTTTAGGGTTGGGTAAGATGTATTTTTAATGTCACACTGAATAGTGCACTATTGATGGAGAAAAATTTTGGATGTTTTTCCATTCTCCATTATAGCCTATGAGATTCATTAGAATGAATGGGCCCATATGGTAAGGGTTAGGGTTAGGGTTAGAGTTCAGGGCACACTTATGTTTGGGTGAATATTGGGGTTGGGTTTAGGGTTGGATAAGATGTATTTTTAATATTGCACTGAATGGTACACTCTTGATGCGGAAAAATTTTGGATGTTTTTCCATTCTCCTTTATAGCCTATGAGATTCATTAGAATGAATGGGCCCATATGGTAAGGGTTAGGGTTAGGGTTAGAGTTCAGGAAACACTTATGTTTGGGTGAATATTGGGGTTGGGTTTAGGGTTGGGTAAGATGTATTTTTAATATCACACTGAATGGTACACTCTTGATGGGGAAAAATTTTGGATGTTTTTCCATTCTCCATAATAGCCTATGAGATTGATTAGAATGAATTGGCCCATATGGTAAGGGTTAGGGTTAGATTTAAGGACACACTTATGTTTGGGTGAATATTGGGGTTGGGTTTAGGGTTGGATAAGATGTATTTTTAATATCGCACTAAATGGTACACTCTTGATGGGGAAAATTTTTGGATATTTTTCCATTCTCCATTATATCCTATGAGATTGATTAGAATGAATGGGCCCATATGGTAAGGATTAGGGTTAGGGTTAGAGTTCAGGACACACTTATGTTTGGGTGAATATTGGGGTTGCGTTTAGGGTTGGGTAAGATGTATTTTTAATATCACACTGAATGGTACACTATTGATGGAGAAAAATTTTGGATGTTTTCCATTCTCCGTTATAGCCTATGAGATTCATTAGAATGAATGGGCCCATATGGTAAGGGTTAGGGTTAGGGTTAGAGTTCAGGACACACATATGTTGGGTTAAAAATCGGGGTGTGGTTTAGGGTTGGGTAAGATGTATTTTTAATGTCACACTGAATAGTACACTATTGATGGAGAAAAATTTTGGATGTTTTTCCATTCTCCATTATAGCCTATGAGATTCATTAGAATGAATGGGCCCATATGGTAATGGTTAGGGTTAGGGTTAGAGTTCAGGAAACACTTATGTTTGGGTGAATATTGGGGTTGGGTTTAGGGTTGGGTAAGATGTATTTTTAATATCACACTGAATGGTACACTCTTGATGGGGAAAAATTTTGGATGTTTATCCATTCTCCATTATAGCCTAAGAGATTCATTAGAATGAATGGGCCCATATGGTAAGGGTTAGGGTTAGGGTTAGAGTTCAGGACACACATACGTTGGGTTTAAAATTGGGGTCTGGTTTAGAGTTGGGTAAGATGTATTTTTAATATCACACTGAATAGTACACTATTGATGGAGAAAAATTTTGGATGTTTTTCCATTCTCCATTATAGCCTATGAGATTCATTAGAATGAATGGGCCCATATGGTAAGGGTTAGGGTTAGGGTTAGAGTTCAGGAAACACTTATGTTCGGGTGAATATTGGGGTTGGGTTTAGGGTTGGGTAAGATGTATTTTTAATATCACATTGAATGGTACACTCTTGATGGGGAAAAATTTTGGATGTTTATCCATTCTCCATTATAGCCGAAGAGATTCATTAGAATGAATGGGCCCATATGGTAAGGGTTAGGGTTAGGGTTAGAGTTCAGGACACACATATGTTCGGTTTAAAATTGGGTCTGGTTTAGGGTTGGGTAAAATGTATTTTTAAAATCACACTGAATGGTACACTATTGATGGAGAAAAATTTTGGATGTTTTTCCATTCTCCATTATAGCTTATGAGATTTATTAAAATGAATGGGCCCATATGGTAAGAGTTAGGGTTAGGGTTAGAGTTCAGGACACACTTATGTTTGGGTGAATATTGGGGTTGGGTTTAGGGTTGGATAAGATGTATTTTTAATATCGCACTGAATGGTACACTCTTGATGGGCAAAAATTTTGGATGTTTATCCATTCTCCATTATAGCCTATGAGATTCATTAGAATGAATGGGCCCATATGGTAAGGGTTAGGGTTAGGGTTAGAGTCCAGGAAACACTTATGTTGGGTTTAAAATTGGGGTCTGGTTTAGGGTTGGGTAAGATGTATTTTTAATATCACCCTGAATGGTACACTATTGATGGAGAAAAATTTTGGATGTTTTTCCATTCTCCATTATAGCCTATGAGATTCATTAAAATGAATGGGCCCATATGGTAAGGGATAGGGTTAGGGTTAGAGTTCATGACACACTTATGTTTGGGTGAATATTGGGGTTGGGTTTAGGGTTGGATAAGATGTATTTTTAATATCGCACTGAATGGAACACTCTTGATGGGGAAAAATTTTGGATGTTTTTCCATTCTCCATTATATCCTATGAGATTCGTTAGAATGAATGGGCCTATATGGTAAGGGTTAGGGTTAGGGTTACAGTTCAGGACACACTTATGTTTGGGTGAATATTGGGGTTGCGTTTAGGGTTGGGTAAGATGTATTTTTAATATCACAATGAATGGTACACTCTTGATGGGGAAAATTTTTGAATATTCTTCCATTCTCCATTATAGCCTATGAGATTCATTAGAATGAATGGGCCCATATGGTAAGGGTTAGGGTTAGGGTTAGAGTTCAGGACAGACATATGTTGGGTTTAAAATTAGGGTCTGGTTTATGGTTGGGTAAGATGTATTTTTAATATCGCACTGAATGGTACACTATTGATGGAGAAAAATTTTGGATGTTTTTCCATTCTCCATTATAGCCTATGAGATTCATTAGAATGAATGGGCCCATATGGTAAGGGTTAGGGTTAGGGTTAGAGTTCAGGACACACTTATGTTTGGGTGAATATTGGGGTTGGGTTTAGGGTTGGATAAGATGTATTTTTAATATCGCACTGAATGGTACACTCTTGATGGGGAAAAATTTTGGATGTTTTTCCATTCTCCATTATATCCTATGAGATTCGTTAGAATGAATGGGCCCATATGGTAAGGGTTAGAGTTAGGGTTAGAGTTCAGGACACACATATGTTCGGTTTAAAATTGGGGTCTGATTTAGGGTTGGGTAAGATGCATTTTTAATATCACATTGAATGGTACACTCTTGATGGGGAAAAATTTTGGATGTTTTTCCATTCTCCATTATATCCTGTGAGATTCGTTAGAATGAATGGGCCCATATGGTAAGGGTTAGGGTTAGGGTTACAGTTCAGGACACACTTATGTTTTGGTGAATATTGGGGTTGCGTTTAGGGTTGGGTAAGATGTATTTTTAATATCACACTGAATGGTACACTCTTGATGGGGAAAATTTTTGGATATTCTTCCATTCTTCATTATAGCCTGTGAGATTCATTAGAATGAATGGGCCCATATGGTAAGGGTTAGAGTTAGTGTTAGAGTTCAGGACACACATATGTTCGGTTTAAAATTGGGGTCTGGTTTAGGGTTGGGTAAGATGCATTTTTAATATCACATTGAATGGTACGCTATTGATGGAGAAAAATTTTGGATGTTTTTCCATTCTCCATTATAGCCTATGAGATTCATTAAAATGAATGGGCCCATATGGTTAGCGTTAGGGTTAGGGTTAGAGTTCAGGACACACTTATGTTTGGGTGAATATTGGGGTTGGGTTTAGGGTTGGATAAGATGTATTTTTAATATCGCACTGAATGGTACACTCTTGATGGGGAAAAATTTTGGATGTTTTTCCATTCTCCATTATATCCTATGAGATTCGTTAGAATGAATGGGCCCATATGGTAAGGGTTAGGGTTAGGGTTACAGTTCAGGACACACTTATGTTTGGGTGAATATTGGGGTTGCGTTTAGGGTTGGGTAAGATGTATTTTTAATATCACACTGAATGGTACACTCTTGATGGGGAAAATTTTTGGATATTCTTCCATTTTCCATTATAGCCTATGAGATTCATTAGAATGAATGGGCCCATATGGTAAGGGTTAGGGTTAGGGTTAGAGTTCAGGACACACATATGTTGGGTTTAAAATTGGGGTCTGGTTTAGGGTTGGGTAAGATGTATTTTTAAAATCACACTGAATGGTACACTATTGATGGAAAAATTTTTTGGATGTTTTTCCATTCTCCATTATAGCCTATGAGATTCATTAAAATGAATGGGCCATATGGTAAGGGTTAGGGTTAGGGTTAGAGTTCAGGACACACTTATGTTTGGGTACATATTGGGGTTGGTTTTAGGGTTGGGTAAGATGTATTTTTAATATCACACTGAATGGTACACTCTTGATGGGGAAAAATTTTGGATATTCTTCCATTCTCCATTATAGCCTATGAGATTCATTAGAATGAATGGGCCCATATGGTAAGGGTTAGGGTTAGGGTTACAGTTCAGGACACACTTATGTTTGGGTGAATATTGGGGTTGCGTTTAGGGTTGGGTAAGATGTATTTTTAATATCACACTGAATGGTACACTCTTGATGGGGAAAATTTTTGGATATTCTTCCATTCTTCATTATAGCCTGTGAGATTCATTAGAATGAATGGGCCCATATGGTAAGGGTTAGAGTTAGGGTTAGAGTTCAGGACAGACATATGTTGGGTTTAAAATTGGGGTCTGGTTTATGGTTGGGTAAGATGTATTTTTAATATCGCACTGAATGGTACACTCTTGATGGGGAAAATTTTTTGGATATTCTTCCATTCTCCATTATAGCCTATGAGATTCATTAGAATGAATGGGCCCATATGGTAAGGGTTAGGGTTAGAGTTCAGGACACACATATGTTGGGTTTAAAATTGGGGTCTGGTTTAGGGTTGGGAAGATGTATTTTTAAAATCACACTGAATAGTACACTATTGATGGAGAAAAATTTTGGATGTTTTTCCATTCTCCATTATATCCTATGAGATTCGTTAGAATGAATGGGCCCATATGGTAAGGGTTAGGGTTAGGGTTACAGTTCAGGACACACTTATGTTTGGGTGAATATTGGGGTTGCGTTTAGGGTTGGGTAAGATGTATTTTTAATATCACACTGAATGGTACACTCTTGATGGTGAAAAATTTTGGATGTTTATCCATTCTCCATTATAGCCTATGAGATTCATTAGAATGAATGGGAACATATGGTAAGGGTTAGGGTTAGGGTTAGAGTTCATGACACACATATGTTGGGTTTAAAATTGGGGTCTGGTTTAGGGTTGGGTAAGATGTATTATTAAAATCACACTGAATGGTACACTATTGATGGAAAAAAATTTTGGATGTTTTTCCATTCTCCATTATAGCCTATGAGATTAATTAAAATGAATGGGCCCATATGGTAAGGGTTAGGGTTAGGGTTAGAGTTCAGGACACACTTATGTTTGGGTACATATTGGGGTTGGTTTTAGGGTTGGGTAAGATGTATTTTTAATATCACACTGAAAGGTACACTCTTGATGGGGAAAAATTTTGGATGTTTATCCATTCTCCATTATAGCCTATGAGATTCATTAGAATGAATGGGAACATATGGTAAGGGTTAGGGTTAGGGTTAGAGTTCAGGACACACATATGTTGGGTTTAAAATTGGGGTCTGGTTTATGGTTGGGTAAGATGTATTTTTAATATCACACTGAATAGTACACTATTGATGGAGAAAAATTTTGGATGTTTTTCCATTCTCCATTATATCCTATGAGATTCGTTAGAATGAATGGGCCCATATGGTAAGGGTTAGGGTTAGGGTTACAGTTCAGGACACACTTATGTTTGGGTGAATATTGGGGTTGCGTTTAGGGTTGGGTAAGATGTATTTTTAATATCACACTGAATGGTACACTCTTGATGGTGAAAAATTTTGGATGTTTATCCATTCTCCATTATAGCCTATGAGATTCATTAGAATGAATGGGAACATATGGTAAGGGTTAGGGTTAGGGTTAGAGTTCATGACACACATATGTTGGGTTTAAAATTGGGGTCTGGTTTAGGGTTGGGTAAGATGTATTATTAAAATCACACTGAATGGTACACTATTGATGGAAAAAAATTTTGGATGTTTTTCCATTCTCCATTATAGCCTATGAGATTAATTAAAATGAATGGGCCCATATGGTAAGGGTTAGGGTTAGGGTTAGAGTTCAGGACACACTTATGTTTGGGTACATATTGGGGTTGGTTTTAGGGTTGGGTAAGATGTATTTTTAATATCACACTGAAAGGTACACTCTTGATGGGGAAAAATTTTGGATGTTTATCCATTCTCCATTATAGCCTATGAGATTCATTAGAATGAATGGGAACATATGGTAAGGGTTAGGGTTAGGGTTAGAGTTCAGGACACACATATGTTGGGTTTAAAATTGGGGTCTGGTTTATGGTTGGGTAAGATGTATTTTTAATATCACACTGAATAGTACACTATTGATGGAGAAAAATTTTGGATGTTTTTCCATTCTCCATTATATCCTATGAGATTCGTTAGAATGAATGGGCCCATATGGTAAGGGTTAGGGTTAGGGTTACAGTTCAGGACACACTTATGTTTGGGTGAATATTGGGGTTGCGTTTAGGGTTAGGTAACATGTATTTATAATATCACACTGAATGGTACACTCTTGATGGGGAAAAATTTTGGATGTTTTTCCATTCTCCATTATAGCCTATGAGATTCATTAGAATGAATGGGCCCATATGGTAAGGGTTAGGGTTAGGGTTACAGTTCAGGACACACTTATGTTTGGGTGAATATTGGGGTTGCGTTTAGGGTTGGGTAAGATGTATTTTTAATATCACACTGAATGGTACACTCTTGATGGGGAAAATTTTTGGATATTCTTCCATTCTTCATTATAGCCTGTGAGATTCATTAGAATGAATGGGCCCATATGGTAAGGGTTAGAGTTAGGGTTAGAGTTCAGGACAGACATATGTTGGGTTTAAAATTGGGGTCTGGTTTACGGTTGGGTAAGATGTATTTTTAATATCGCACTGAATGGTACACTCTTGATGGGGAAAAATTTTGGATGTTTTTCCATTCTCCATTATAGCCTATGAGATTCATTAAAATGAATGGTCCCATATGGTTAGCGTTAGGGTTAGGGTTAGAGTTCAGGACACCCTTATGTTTGGGTGAATATTGGGGTTGGGTTTAGGGTTGGATAAGATGTATTTTTAATATCGCACTGAATGGTACACTCTTGATGGGGAAAAATTTTGGATGTTTTTCCATTCTCCATTATATCCTATGAGATTCGTTAGAATGAATGGGCCCATATGGTAAGGGTTAGAGTTAGGGTTAGAGTTCAGGACACACATATGTTCGGTTTAAAATTGGGGTCTGATTTAGGGTTGGGTAAGATGCATTTTTAATATCACATTGAATGGTACACTCTTGATGGGGAAAAATTTTGGATGTTTTTCCATTCTCCATTATATCCTGTGAGATTCGTTAGAATGAATGGGCCCATATGGTAAGGGTTAGGGTTAGGGTTACAGTTCAGGACACACTTATGTTTTGGTGAATATTGGGGTTGCGTTTAGGGTTGGGTAAGATGTATTTTTAATATCACACTGAATGGTACACTCTTGATGGGGAAAATTTTTGGATATTCTTCCATTCTTCATTATAGCCTGTGAGATTCATTAGAATGAATGGGCCCATATGGTAAGGGTTAGAGTTAGTGTTAGAGTTCAGGACACACATATGTTCGGTTTAAAATTGGGGTCTGGTTTAGGGTTGGGTAAGATGCATTTTTAATATCACATTGAATGGTACGCTATTGATGGAGAAAAATTTTGGATGTTTTTCCATTCTCCATTATAGCCTATGAGATTCATTAAAATGAATGGGCCCATATGGTTAGCGTTAGGGTTAGCGTTAGAGTTCAGGACACACTTATGTTTGGGTGAATATTGGGGTTGGGTTTAGGGTTGGATAAGATGTATTTTTAATATCGCACTGAATGGTACACTCTTGATGGGGAAAAATTTTGGATGTTTTTCCATTCTCCATTATATCCTATGAGATTCGTTAGAATGAATGGGCCCATATGGTAAGGGTTAGGGTTAGGGTTACAGTTCAGGACACACTTATGTTTGGGTGAATATTGGGGTTGCGTTTAGGGTTGGGTAAGATGTATTTTTAATATCACACTGAATGGTACACTCTTGATGGGGAAAATTTTTGGATATTCTTCCATTTTCCATTATAGCCTATGAGATTCATTAGAATGAATGGGCCCATATGGTAAGGGTTAGGGTTAGGGTTAGAGTTCAGGACACACATATGTTGGGTTTAAAATTGGGGTCTGGTTTAGGGTTGGGTAAGATGTATTTTTAAAATCACACTGAATGGTACACTATTGATGGAAAATATTTTTGGATGTTTTTCCATTCTCCATTATAGCCTATGAGATTCATTAAAATGAATGGGCCATATGGTAAGGGTTAGGGTTAGGGTTAGAGTTCAGGACACACTTATGTTTGGGTACATATTGGGGTTGGTTTTAGGGTTGGGTAAGATGTATCTTTAATATCACACTGAATGGTACACTCTTGATGTTGAAAAATTTTGGATATTCTTCCATTCTCCATTATAGCCTATGAGATTCATTAGAATGAATGGGCCCATATGGTAAGGGTTAGGGTTAGGGTTACAGTTCAGGACACACTTATGTTTGGGTGAATATTGGGGTTGCGTTTAGGGTTGGGTAAGATGTATTTTTAATATCACACTGAATGGTACACTCTTGATGGGGAAAATTTTTGGATATTCTTCCATTCTTCATTATAGCCTGTGAGATTCATTAGAATGAATGGGCCCATATGGTAAGGGTTAGAGTTAGGGTTAGAGTTCAGGACAGACATATGTTGGGTTTAAAATTGGGGTCTGGTTTATGGTTGGGTAAGATGTATTTTTAATATCGCACTGAATGGTACACTCTTGATGGGGAAAAATTTTTGGATATTCTTCCATTCTCCATTATAGCCTATGAGATTCATTAGAATGAATGGGCCCATATGGTAAGGGTTAGGGTTAGAGTTCAGGTCACACATATGTTGGGTTTAAAATTGGGGTCTGGTTTAGGGTTGGGAAGATGTATTTTTAAAATCACACTGAATGGTACACTATTGATGGAGAAAAATTTTGGATGTTTTTCCATTCTCCATTATATCCTATGAGATTCGTTAGAATGAATGGGCCCATATGGTAAGGGTTAGGGTTAGGGTTACAGTTCAGGACACACTTATGTTTGGGTGAATATTGGGGTTGCGTTTAGGGTTGGGTAAGATGTATTTTTAATATCACACTGAATGGTACACTCTTGATGGCGAAAAATTTTGGATGTTTATCCATTCTCCATTATAGCCTATGAGATTCATTAGAATGAATGGGAACATATGGTAAGGGTTAGGGTTAGGGTTAGAGTTCATGACACACATATGTTGGGTTTAAAATTGGGGTCTGGTTTAGGGTTGGGTAAGATGTATTTTTAAAATCACACTGAATGGTACACTATTGATGGAAAAAATTTTTGGATGTTTTTCCATTCTCCATTATAGCCTATGAGATTAATTAAAATGAATGGGCCCATATGGTAAGGGTTAGGGTTAGGGTTAGAGTTCAGGACACACTTATGTTTGGGTACATATTGGGGTTGGTTTTAGGGTTGGGTAAGATGTATTTTTAATATCACACTGAAAGGTACACTCTTGATGGGGAAAAATTTTGGATGTTTATCCATTCTCCATTATAGCCTATGAGATTCATTAGAATGAATGGGAACATATGGTAAGGGTTAGGGTTAGGGTTAGAGTTCAGGACACACATATGTTGGGTTTAAAATTGGGGTCTGGTTTATGGTTGGGTAAGATGTATTTTTAATATCGCACTGAATCGTACACTCTTGATGGGGAAAAATTTTGGATATTCTTCCATTCTCCATTATAGCCTATGAGATTCATTAGAATGAATGGGCCCATATGGTAAGGGTTAGGGTTAGGGTTAGAGTTCAGGACACACATATGTTGGGTTTAAAATTGGGGTCTGGTTTAGGGTTGGGTAAGATGTATTTTTAAAATCACACTGAATGGTACACTATTGATGGAGAAAAATTTTGGATGTTTTTCCATTCTCCATTATAGCCTATGAGATTCATTAAAATGAATGGGCCCATATGGTAAGGGTTAGGGTTAGGGTTAGAGTTCAGGACACACTTATGTTTGGGTGAATATTGGGGTTGGGTTTAGGGTTGGGTAAGATGTATTTTTAATATCACACTGAAAGGTACACTCTTGATGGGGAAAATTTTTGGATGTTTATCCATTCTCCATTATAGCCTATGAGATTCATTAGAATGAATGGGAACATATGGTAAGGGTTAGGGTTAGGGTTAGAGTTCAGGACACACATATGTTGTGTTTAAAATTGGGGTCTGGTTTAGGTTTGGGTAAGATGTATTTTTAATATCACACTGAATAGTACACTATTGATGGAGAAAAATTTTGGATGTTTTTCCATTCTCCATTATAGCCTATGAGATTCATTAGAATGAATGGGCCCATATGGTAAGGGTTAGCGTTAGGGTTAGAGTTCAGGACACACATATGTTGGGTTTAAAATCAGGGTCTGGTTTAGGGTTGGGTAAGATGTATTTTTAATGTCACACTGAATAGTACACTATTGGTGGAGAAAAATTTTGGATATTTTTCCATTCTCCATTATAGCCTATGATATTCATTAGAATGAATGGGCCCATATGGTAAGGGTTAGGGTTAGGGTTAGAGTTCAGGACACACTTATGTTTGGGTGAATATTGGGGTTGGGTTAGGTTTGGATAAGATGTATTTTTAATATCGCACTGAATGGTACACTCTTGATGGGGAAAAATTTTGGATGTTTTTCCATTCTCCATTATAGCCTATGAGATTCATTAGAATGAATGGGCCCATATGGTAAGGGTTAGGGTTAGGGTTAGAGTTCAGGACACACATATGTTCGGTTTAAAATTGGGGTCTGGTTTAGGGTTGGGTAAGATGCATTTTTAATATCACATTGAATGGTACACTATTGATGGAGAAAAATGTTGGATGTTTTTCCATTCTGCATTATAGCCTATGAGATTCATTAAAATGAATGGGCCCATATGGTTAGCGTTAGGGTAGGGTTAGAGTTCAGGACACACTTATGTTTGGGTGAATATTGGCGTTGGGTTTAGGATTGGATAAGATTTATTTTTAATATCGCACTGAATGGTACACTCTTGATGGGGAAAAATTTTGGATGTTTTTCCATTCTCCATTATATCCTATGATATTCGTTAGAATGAATGGGCCCATATGGTAAGGGTTAGGGTTAGGGTTACAGTTCAGGACACACTTATGTTTGGGTGAATATTGGGGTTGCGTTTAGGGTTGGGTAAGATGTATTTTTAATATCACACTGAATGGTACACTCTTGATGGGGAAAAATTTTGGATATTCTTCCATTCTCCATTATAGCCTACGAGATTCATTAGAATGAATGGGCCCATATGGTAAGGGTTAGGGTTAGGGTTAGAGTTCAGGACACCCATATGTTGGGTTTAAAATTGGGGTCTGGTTTAGGGTTGGGTAAGATGTATTTTTAAAATCACACTGAATGGTACACTTTTGATGGAGAAAAATTTTGGATGTTTTTCCATTCTCCATTATAGCCTATGAGATTCATTAAAATGAATGGGCCCATATGGTAAGGATTAGGGTTAGGGTTAGAGTTCAGGACACACTTATGTTTGGGTGAATATTGGGGTTGGGTTTAGGGTTGGGTAAGATGTATTTTTAATATCACACTGAAAGGTACACTCTTGATGGGGAAAAATTTTGGATGTTTATCCATTCTCCATTATAGCCTATGAGATTCATTAGAATGAATGGGAACATATGGTAAGGGTTAGGGTTAGGGTTAGAGTTCAGGACACACATATGTTGGGTTTAAAATTGGGGTCTGGTTTAGGGTTGGGTAAGATGTATTTTTAATATCACACTGAATAGTACACTATTGATGGAGAAAAATTTTGGATGTTTTTCCATTCTCCATTATATCCTATGAGATTCGTTAGAATGAATGGGCCCATATGGTAAGGGTTAGGGTTAGGGTTACAGTTCAGGACACACTTATGTTTGGGTGAATATTGGGGTTGCGTTTAGGGTTAGGTAACATGTATTTATAATATCACACTGAATGGTACACTCTTGATGGGGAAAAATTTTGGATATTCTTCCATTCTCCATTATAGCCTATGAGATTCGTTAGAATGAATGGGCCCATATGGTAAGGGTTAGGGTTAGGGTTACAGTTCAGGACACACTTATGTTTGGGTGAATATTGGGGTTGCGTTTAGGGTTGGGTAAGATGTATTTTTAATATCACACTGAATGGTACACTCTTGATGGCGAAAAATTTTGGATGTTTATCCATTCTCCATTATAGCCTATGAGATTCATTAGAATGAATGGGAACATATGGTAAGGGTTAGGGTTAGGGTTAGAGTTCATGACACACATATGTTGGGTTTAAAATTGGGGTCTGGTTTAGGGTTGGGTAAGATGTATTTTTAAAATCACACTGAATGGTACACTATTGATGGAAAAAATTTTTGGATGTTTTTCCATTCTCCATTATAGCCTATGAGATTAATTAAAATGAATGGGCCCATATGGTAAGGGTTAGGGTTAGGGTTAGAGTTCAGGACACACTTATGTTTGGGTACATATTGGGGTTGGTTTTAGGGTTGGGTAAGATGTATTTTTAATATCACACTGAAAGGTACACTCTTGATGGGGAAAAATTTTGGATGTTTATCCATTCTCCATTATAGCCTATGAGATTCATTAGAATGAATGGGAACATATGGTAAGGGTTAGGGTTAGGGTTAGAGTTCAGGACACACATATGTTGGGTTTAAAATTGGGGTCTGGTTTATGGTTGGGTAAGATGTATTTTTAATATCGCACTGAATCGTACACTCTTGATGGGGAAAAATTTTGGATATTCTTCCATTCTCCATTATAGCCTATGAGATTCATTAGAATGAATGGGCCCATATGGTAAGGGTTAGGGTTAGGGTTAGAGTTCAGGACACACATATGTTCGGTTTAAAATTGGGGTCTGGTTTAGGGTTGGGTAAGATGCATTTTTAATATCACATTGAATGGTACACTATTGATGGAGAAAAATTTTGGATGTTTTTCCATTCTCCATTATAGCCTATGAGATTCATTAAAATGAATGGGCCCATATGGTAAGGGTTAGGGTTAGGGTTAGAGTTCAGGACACACTTATGTTTGGGTACATATTGGGGTTGGTTTTAGGGTTGGGTAAGATGTATTTTTAATATCACACTGAATGGTACACTCTTGATGGGGAAAAATTTTGGATATTCTTCCATTCTCCATTATAGCCTATGAGATTCATTAGAATGAATGGGCCCATATGGTAAGGGTTAGGGTTAGGGTTACAGTTCAGGACACACTTATGTTTGGGTGAATATTGGGGTTGCGTTTAGGGTTGGGTAAGATGTATTTTTCATATCACACTGAATGGTACACTCTTGATGGGGAAAATTTTTGGATATTCTTCCATTCTTCATTATAGCCTGTGAGATTCATTAGAATGAATGGTCCCATATGGTAAGGGTTAGAGTTAGGGTTAGAGTTCAGGACAGACATATGTTGGGTTTAAAATTGGGGTCTGGTTTATGGTTGGGTAAGATGTATTTTTAATATCGCACTGAATGGTACACTCTTGATGGGGAAAAATTTTGGATATTCTTCCATTCTCCATTATAGCCTATGAGATTCATAAGAATGAATGGACCCATATGGTAAGGGTTAGGGTTAGAGTTCAGGACACACATATGTTGGGTTTAAAATTGGGGTCTGGTTTAGGGTTGGGTAAGATGTACTTTTAAAATCACACTGAATGGTACACTATTGATGGAGAAAAATTTTGGATGTTTTTCCATTCTCCATTATATCCTATGAGATTCGTTAGAATGAATGGGCCCATATGGTAAGGGTTAGGGTTAGGGTTACAGTTCAGGACACACTTATGTTTGGGTGAATATTGGGGTTGCGTTTAGGGTTGGGTAAGATGTATTTTTAATATCACACTGAATGGTACACTCTTGATGGGGAAAAATTTTGGATGTTTATCCATTCTCCATTATAGCCTATGAGATTCATTAGAATGAATGGGAACATATGGTAAGGGTTAGGGTTAGGGTTAGAGTTCAGGACACACATATGTTGGGTTTAAAATTGGGGTCTGGTTTAGGGTTGGGTAAGATGTATTTTTAATATCACACTGAATAGTACACTATTGATGGAGAAAATTTTTGGATGTTTTTCCATTCTCCATTATAGCCTATGAGATTCATTAAAATGAATGGGCCCATATGGTAAGGGTTAGGGTTAGGGTTACAGTTCAGGACACACTTTTGTTTGGGTGAATATTGGGGTTGCGTTTAGGGTTGGATAAGATGTATTTTTAATATCGCACTGAATGGTACACTCTTGATGGGGAAAAATTTTGGATGTTTTTCCATTCTCCATTATACCTTATGAGATTCATTAGAATGAATGGGCCCATATGGTAAGGGTTAGGGTTAGGGTTAGAGTTCAGGAAACACTTATGTTTGGGTGAATATTGGGGTTGGGTTTAGGGTTGGGTAAGATGTATTTTTAATATCACACTGAAAGGTACACTCTTGATGGGAAAAAATTTTGGATGTTTATCCATTCTCCATTATAGCCTATGAGATTCATTAGAATGAATTGGAACATATGGTAAGGGTTAGGGTTAGGGTTAGAGTTCAGGACACACATATGTTGTGTTTAAAATTGGGGTCTGGTTTAGGGTTGGGTAAGATGTATTTTTAATATCACACTGAATAGTACACTATTGATGGAGAAAAATTTTGGATGTTTTTCCATTCTCCATTATAGCCTATGAGATTCGTTAGAATGAATGGGCCCATATGGTAAGGGATAGGGTTAGGGTTACAGTTCAGGACACACTTATGTTTGGGTGAATATTGGGGTTGCGTTTAGGGTTGGGTAAGATGTATTTTTAATATCACACTGAATGGTACACTCTTGATGGGGAAAATTTTTGGATATTCTTCCATTCTCCATTATAGCCTATGAGATTCATTAGAATGAATGGGCCCATATGGTAAGGGTTAGGGTTAGGATTAGAGTTCAGGACAGACATATGTTCGGTTTAAAATTGGGGTCTGGTTTATGGTTGGGTAAGATGTATTTTTAATATCGCACTGAATGGTACACTATTGATGGAGAAAAATTTTGGATGTTTTTCCATTCTCCATTATAGCCTATGAGATTCATTAGAATGAATGGGCCCATATGGTAAGGGTTAGGGTTAGGGTTAGAGTTCAGGACACACTTATGTCTGGGTGAATATTGGGGTTGGGTTAGGGTTGGATAAGATGTATTTTTAATATCGCACTGAATGGTACACTCTTGATGGGGAAAAATTTTGGATGTTTTTCCATTCTCCATTATAGCCTATGAGATTCATTAGAATGAATGGGCCCATATGGTACGGGTTAGGGTTAGGGTTAGAGTTCAGGACACACATATGTTGGGTTTAAAATCGGGGTGTGGTTTAGGGTTGGGTAAGATGTATTTTTAATGTCACACTGAATAGTACACTAATGATGGAGAAAAATTTTGGATGTTTTTCCATTCTCCATTATAGCCTATGAGATTCATTAGAATGAATGGGCCCATATGGTAAGGGTTAGGGTTAGGGTTAGAGTTCAGGAAACACTTATGTTTGGGTGAATATTGGGGTTGGGTTTAGGGTTGGGTAAGATGTATTTTTAATATCACACTGAATGGTACACTCTTGATGGGGAAAAATTTTGGATGTTTATCCATTCTCCATTATAGCCGAAGATATTCATTAGAATGAATGGGCCCATATGGTAAGGGTTAGGGTTAGGGTTAGAGTTCAGGACACACATATGTTCGGTTTAAAATTGGGTCTGGTTTATGGTTGGGTAAAATGTATTTTTAAAATCACACTGAATGGTACACTATTGATGGAGAAAAATTTTGGATGTTTTTCCGTTCTCCATTATAGCCTATGAGATTTATTAAAATGAATGGGCCCATATGGTAAGAGTTAGGGTTAGGGTTAGAGTTCAGGACACACTTATGTTTGGGTGAATATTGGGGTTGGGTTTAGGGTTGGATAAGATGTATTTTTAATATCGCACTGAATGGTACACTCTTGATGGGCAAAAATTTTGGATGTTTATCCATTCTCCATTATAGCCTATGAGATTCATTAGAATGAATGGGCCCATATGGTAAGGGTTAGGGTTAGGGTTACAGTTCAGGACACACTTATGTTTGGGTGAATATTGGGGTTGCGTTTAGGGTTGGGTAAGATGTATTTTTAATATCACACTGAATGGTACACTCTTGATGGGGAAAAATTTTGGATATTCTTCCATTCTCCATTATAGCCTATGAGATTCATAAGAATGAATGGGCCCATATGGTAAGGGTTAGGGTTAGGGTTAGAGTTCAGGACACACTTATGTTTGGGTGAATATTGGGGTTGGGTTTAGGGTTGGATAAGATGTATTTTTAATATCGCACTGAATGGTACACTCTTGATGGGGAAATATTTTGGATGTTTATCCATTCTCCATTATAGCCTATGAGATTCATTAAAATGAATGGGCCCATATGGTAAGGGATAGGGTTAGGGTTAGAGTTCATGACACACTTATGTTTGGGTGAATATTGGGGTTGGGTTTAGGGTTGGATAAGATGTTTTTTTTAATATCGCACTGAATGGTACACTCTTGATGGGGAAAAATTTTGGATGTTTTTCCATTCTCCATAATAGCCTATGAGATTGATTAGAATGAATTGTCCCATATGGTAAGGGTTAGGGTTAGATTTAAGGACACACTTATATTTGGGTGAATATTGGGGTTGGGTTTAGGGTTGGATAAGATGTATTTTTAATATCGCACTAAATGGTACACTCTTGATGGGGCAAATTTTTGGATATTTTTCCATTCTCCATTATATCCTATGAGATTGATTAGAATGAATGGGCCCATATGGTAAGGATTAGGGTTAGGGTTAGAGTTCAGGACACACTTATGTTTGGGTGAATATTGGGGTTGCGTTTAGGGTTGGGTAAGATGTATTTTTAATATCACACTGAATGGTACACTATTGATTGAGAAAAATTTTGGATGTTTTTCCATTCTCCGTTATAGCCTATGAGATTCAGTAGAATGAATGGGCCCATATGGTAAGGTTTAGGGTTAGGGTTAGAGTTCAGGACACACATATGTTGGGTTTAAAATCGGGGTGTGGTTTAGGGTTGGGTAAGATGTATTTTTAATGTCACACTGAATAGTGCACTATTGATGGAGAAAAATTTTGGATGTTTTTCCATTCTCCATTATAGCCTATGAGATTCATTAGAATGAATGGGCCCATATGGTAAGGGTTAGGGTTAGGGTTAGAGTTCAGGGCACACTTATGTTTGGGTGAATATTGGGGTTGGGTTTAGGGTTGGATAAGATGTATTTTTAATATTGCACTGAATGGTACACTCTTGATGCGGAAAAATTTTGGATGTTTTTCCATTCTCCTTTATAGCCTATGAGATTCATTAGAATGAATGGGCCCATATGGTAAGGGTTAGGGTTAGGGTTAGAGTTCAGGAAACACTTATGTTTGGGTGAATATTGGGGTTGGGTTTAGGGTTGGGTAAGATGTATTTTTAATATCACACTGAATGGTACACTCTTGATGGGGAATAATTTTGGATGTTTTTCCATTCTCCATAATAGCCTATGAGATTGATTAGAATGAATTGGCCCATATGGTAAGGGTTAGGGTTAGATTTAAGGACACACTTATGTTTGGGTGAATATTGGGGTTGGGTTTAGGGTTGGATAAGATGTATTTTTAATATCGCACTAAATGGTACACTCTTGATGGGGAAAATTTTTGGATATTTTTCCATTCTCCATTATATCCTATGAGATTGATTAGAATGAATGGGCCCATATGGTAAGGATTAGGGTTAGGGTTAGAGTTCAGGACACACTTATGTTTGGGTGAATATTGGGGTTGCGTTTAGGGTTGGGTAAGATGTATTTTTAATATCACACTGAATGGTACACTATTGATGGAGAAAAATTTTGGATGTTTTCCATTCTCCGTTATAGCCTATGAGATTCATTAGAATGAATGGGCCCATATGGTAAGGGTTAGGGTTAGGGTTAGAGTTCAGGACACACATATGTTGGGTTAAAAATCGGGGTGTGGTTTAGGGTTGGGTAAGATGTATTTTTAATGTCACACTGAATAGTACACTATTGATGGAGAAAAATTTTGGATGTTTTTCCATTCTCCATTATAGCCTATGAGATTCATTAGAATGAATGGGCCCATATGGTAATGGTTAGGGTTAGGGTTAGAGTTCAGGAAACACTTATGTTTGGGTGAATATTGGGGTTGGGTTTAGGGTTGGGTAAGATGTATTTTTAATATCACACTGAATGGTACACTCTTGATGGGGAAAAATTTTGGATGTTTATCCATTCTCCATTATAGCCTAAGAGATTCATTAGAATGAATGGGCCCATATGGTAAGGGTTAGGGTTAGGGTTAGAGTTCAGGACACACATACGTTGGGTTTAAAATTGGGGTCTGGTTTAGAGTTGGGTAAGATGTATTTTTAATATCACACTGAATAGTACACTATTGATGGAGAAAAATTTTGGATGTTTTTCCATTCTCCATTATAGCCTATGAGATTCATTAGAATGAATGGGCCCATATGGTAAGGGTTAGGGTTAGGGTTAGAGTTCAGGAAACACTTATGTTCGGGTGAATATTGGGGTTGGGTTTAGGGTTGGGTAAGATGTATTTTTAATATCACATTGAATGGTACACTCTTGATGGGGAAAAATTTTGGATGTTTATCCATTCTCCATTATAGCCGAAGAGATTCATTAGAATGAATGGGCCCATATGGTAAGGGTTAGGGTTAGGGTTAGAGTTCAGGACACACATATGTTCGGTTTAAAATTGGGTTTGGTTTAGGGTTGGGTAAAATGTATTTTTAAAATCACACTGAATGGTACACTATTGATGGAGAAAAATTTTGGATGTTTTTCCATTCTCCATTATAGCCTATGAGATTTATTAAAATGAATGGGCCCATATGGTAAGAGTTAGGGTTAGGGTTAGAGTTCAGGACACACTTATGTTTGGGTGAATATTGGGGTTGGGTTTAGGGTTGGATAAGATGTATTTTTAATATCGCACTGAATGGTACACTCTTGATGGGCAAAAATTTTGGATGTTTATCCATTCTCCATTATAGCCTATGAGATTCATTAGAATGAATGGGCCCATATGGTAAGGGTTAGGGTTAGGGTTAGAGTCCAGGAAACACTTATGTTGGGTTTAAAATTGGGGTCTGGTTTAGGGTTGGGTAAGATGTATTTTTAATATCACCCTGAATGGTACACTATTGATGGAGAAAAATTTTGGATGTTTTTCCATTCTCCATTATAGCCTATGAGATTCATTAAAATGAATGGGCCCATATGGTAAGGGATAGGGTTAGGGTTAGAGTTCATGACACACTTATGTTTGGGTGAATATTGGGGTTGGGTTTAGGGTTGGATAAGATGTATTTTTAATATCGCACTGAATGGAACACTCTTGATGGGGAAAAATTTTGGATGTTTTTCCATTCTCCATTATATCCTATGAGATTCGTTAGAATGAATGGGCCTATATGGTAAGGGTTAGGGTTAGGGTTACAGTTCAGGACACACTTATGTTTGGGTGAATATTGGGGTTGCGTTTAGGGTTGGGTAAGATGTATTTTTAATATCACAATGAATGGTACACTCTTGATGGGGAAAATTTTTGAATATTCTTCCATTCTCCATTATAGCCTATGAGATTCATTAGAATGAATGGGCCCATATGGTAAGGGTTAGGGTTAGGGTTAGAGTTCAGGACAGACATATGTTGGGTTTAAAATTAGGGTCTGGTTTATGGTTGGGTAAGATGTATTTTTAATATCGCACTGAATGGTACACTATTGATGGAGAAAAATTTTGGATGTTTTTCCATTCTCCATTATAGCCTATGAGATTCATTAGAATGAATGGGCCCATATGGTAAGGGTTAGGGTTAGGGTTAGAGTTCAGGACACACTTATGTTTGGGTGAATATTGGGGTTGGGTTTAGGGTTGGATAAGATGTATTTTTAATATCGCACTGAATGGTACACTCTTGATGGGGAAAAATTTTGGATGTTTTTCCATTCTCCATTATATCCTATGAGATTCGTTAGAATGAATGGGCCCATATGGTAAGGGTTAGAGTTAGGGTTAGAGTTCAGGACACACATATGTTCGGTTTAAAATTGGGGTCTGATTTAGGGTTGGGTAAGATGCATTTTTAATATCACATTGAATGGTACACTCTTGATGGGGAAAAATTTTGGATGTTTTTCCATTCTCCATTATATCCTGTGAGATTCGTTAGAATGAATGGGCCCATATGGTAAGGGTTAGGGTTAGGGTTACAGTTCAGGACACACTTATGTTTTGGTGAATATTGGGGTTGCGTTTAGGGTTGGGTAAGATGTATTTTTAATATCACACTGAATGGTACACTCTTGATGGGGAAAATTTTTGGATATTCTTCCATTCTTCATTATAGCCTGTGAGATTCATTAGAATGAATGGGCCCATATGGTAAGGGTTAGAGTTAGTGTTAGAGTTCAGGACACACATATGTTCGGTTTAAAATTGGGGTCTGGTTTAGGGTTGGGTAAGATGCATTTTTAATATCACATTGAATGGTACGCTATTGATGGAGAAAAATTTTGGATGTTTTTCCATTCTCCATTATAGCCTATGAGATTCATTAAAATGAATGGGCCCATATGGTTAGCGTTAGGGTTAGGGTTAGAGTTCAGGACACACTTATGTTTGGGTGAATATTGGGGTTGGGTTTAGGGTTGGATAAGATGTATTTTTAATATCGCACTGAATGGTACACTCTTGATGGGGAAAAATTTTGGATGTTTTTCCATTCTCCATTATATCCTATGAGATTCGTTAGAATGAATGGGCCCATATGGTAAGGGTTAGGGTTAGGGTTACAGTTCAGGACACACTTATGTTTGGGTGAATATTGGGGTTGCGTTTAGGGTTGGGTAAGATGTATTTTTAATATCACACTGAATGGTACACTCTTGATGGGGAAAATTTTTGGATATTCTTCCATTTTCCATTATAGCCTATGAGATTCATTAGAATGAATGGGCCCATATGGTAAGGGTTAGGGTTAGGGTTAGAGTTCAGGACACACATATGTTGGGTTTAAAATTGGGGTCTGGTTTAGGGTTGGGTAAGATGTATTTTTAAAATCACACTGAATGGTACACTATTGATGGAAAAATTTTTTGGATGTTTTTCCATTCTCCATTATAGCCTATGAGATTCATTAAAATGAATGGGCCATATGGTAAGGGTTAGGGTTAGGGTTAGAGTTCAGGACACACTTATGTTTGGGTACATATTGGGGTTGGTTTTAGGGTTGGGTAAGATGTATTTTTAATATCACACTGAATGGTACACTCTTGATGGGGAAAAATTTTGGATATTCTTCCATTCTCCATTATAGCCTATGAGATTCATTAGAATGAATGGGCCCATATGGTAAGGGTTAGGGTTAGGGTTACAGTTCAGGACACACTTATGTTTGGGTGAATATTGGGGTTGCGTTTAGGGTTGGGTAAGATGTATTTTTAATATCACACTGAATGGTACACTCTTGATGGGGAAAATTTTTGGATATTCTTCCATTCTTCATTATAGCCTGTGAGATTCATTAGAATGAATGGGCCCATATGGTAAGGGTTAGAGTTAGGGTTAGAGTTCAGGACAGACATATGTTGGGTTTAAAATTGGGGTCTGGTTTATGGTTGGGTAAGATGTATTTTTAATATCGCACTGAATGGTACACTCTTGATGGGGAAAATTTTTTGGATATTCTTCCATTCTCCATTATAGCCTATGAGATTCATTAGAATGAATGGGCCCATATGGTAAGGGTTAGGGTTAGAGTTCAGGACACACATATGTTGGGTTTAAAATTGGGGTCTGGTTTAGGGTTGGGAAGATGTATTTTTAAAATCACACTGAATAGTACACTATTGATGGAGAAAAATTTTGGATGTTTTTCCATTCTCCATTATATCCTATGAGATTCGTTAGAATGAATGGGCCCATATGGTAAGGGTTAGGGTTAGGGTTACAGTTCAGGACACACTTATGTTTGGGTGAATATTGGGGTTGCGTTTAGGGTTGGGTAAGATGTATTTTTAATATCACACTGAATGGTACACTCTTGATGGTGAAAAATTTTGGATGTTTATCCATTCTCCATTATAGCCTATGAGATTCATTAGAATGAATGGGAACATATGGTAAGGGTTAGGGTTAGGGTTAGAGTTCATGACACACATATGTTGGGTTTAAAATTGGGGTCTGGTTTAGGGTTGGGTAAGATGTATTATTAAAATCACACTGAATGGTACACTATTGATGGAAAAAATTTTTGGATGTTTTTCCATTCTCCATTATAGCCTATGAGATTAATTAAAATGAATGGGCCCATATGGTAAGGGTTAGGGTTAGGGTTAGAGTTCAGGACACACTTATGTTTGGGTACATATTGGGGTTGGTTTTAGGGTTGGGTAAGATGTATTTTTAATATCACACTGAAAGGTACACTCTTGATGGGGAAAAATTTTGGATGTTTATCCATTCTCCATTATAGCCTATGAGATTCATTAGAATGAATGGGAACATATGGTAAGGGTTAGGGTTAGGGTTAGAGTTCAGGACACACATATGTTGGGTTTAAAATTGGGGTCTGGTTTATGGTTGGGTAAGATGTATTTTTAATATCACACTGAATAGTACACTATTGATGGAGAAAAATTTTGGATGTTTTTCCATTCTCCATTATATCCTATGAGATTCGTTAGAATGAATGGGCCCATATGGTAAGGGTTAGGGTTAGGGTTACAGTTCAGGACACACTTATGTTTGGGTGAATATTGGGGTTGCGTTTAGGGTTAGGTAACATGTATTTATAATATCACACTGAATGGTACACTCTTGATGGGGAAAAATTTTGGATGTTTTTCCATTCTCCATTATAGCCTATGAGATTCATTAGAATGAATGGGCCCATATGGTAAGGGTTAGGGTTAGGGTTACAGTTCAGGACACACTTATGTTTGGGTGAATATTGGGGTTGCGTTTAGGGTTGGGTAAGATGTATTTTTAATATCACACTGAATGGTACACTCTTGATGGGGAAAATTTTTGGATATTCTTCCATTCTTCATTATAGCCTGTGAGATTCATTAGAATGAATGGGCCCATATGGTAAGGGTTAGAGTTAGGGTTAGAGTTCAGGACAGACATATGTTGGGTTTAAAATTGGGGTCTGGTTTACGGTTGGGTAAGATGTATTTTTAATATCGCACTGAATGGTACACTCTTGATGGGGAAAAATTTTGGATGTTTTTCCATTCTCCATTATAGCCTATGAGATTCATTAAAATGAATGGTCCCATATGGTTAGCGTTAGGGTTAGGGTTAGAGTTCAGGACACCCTTATGTTTGGGTGAATATTGGGGTTGGGTTTAGGGTTGGATAAGATGTATTTTTAATATCGCACTGAATGGTACACTCTTGATGGGGAAAAATTTTGGATGTTTTTCCATTCTCCATTATATCCTATGAGATTCGTTAGAATGAATGGGCCCATATGGTAAGGGTTAGAGTTAGGGTTAGAGTTCAGGACACACATATGTTCGGTTTAAAATTGGGGTCTGATTTAGGGTTGGGTAAGATGCATTTTTAATATCACATTGAATGGTACACTCTTGATGGGGAAAAATTTTGGATGTTTTTCCATTCTCCATTATATCCTGTGAGATTCGTTAGAATGAATGGGCCCATATGGTAAGGGTTAGGGTTAGGGTTACAGTTCAGGACACACTTATGTTTTGGTGAATATTGGGGTTGCGTTTAGGGTTGGGTAAGATGTATTTTTAATATCACACTGAATGGTACACTCTTGATGGGGAAAATTTTTGGATATTCTTCCATTCTTCATTATAGCCTGTGAGATTCATTAGAATGAATGGGCCCATATGGTAAGGGTTAGAGTTAGTGTTAGAGTTCAGGACACACATATGTTCGGTTTAAAATTGGGGTCTGGTTTAGGGTTGGGTAAGATGCATTTTTAATATCACATTGAATGGTACGCTATTGATGGAGAAAAATTTTGGATGTTTTTCCATTCTCCATTATAGCCTATGAGATTCATTAAAATGAATGGGCCCATATGGTTAGCGTTAGGGTTAGCGTTAGAGTTCAGGACACACTTATGTTTGGGTGAATATTGGGGTTGGGTTTAGGGTTGGATAAGATGTATTTTTAATATCGCACTGAATGGTACACTCTTGATGGGGAAAAATTTTGGATGTTTTTCCATTCTCCATTATATCCTATGAGATTCGTTAGAATGAATGGGCCCATATGGTAAGGGTTAGGGTTAGGGTTACAGTTCAGGACACACTTATGTTTGGGTGAATATTGGGGTTGCGTTTAGGGTTGGGTAAGATGTATTTTTAATATCACACTGAATGGTACACTCTTGATGGGGAAAATTTTTGGATATTCTTCCATTTTCCATTATAGCCTATGAGATTCATTAGAATGAATGGGCCCAAATGGTAAGGGTTAGGGTTAGGGTTAGAGTTCAGGACACACATATGTTGGGTTTAAAATTGGGGTCTGGTTTAGGGTTGGGTAAGATGTATTTTTAAAATCACACTGAATGGTACACTATTGATGGAAAATATTTTTGGATGTTTTTCCATTCTCCATTATAGCCTATGAGATTCATTAAAATGAATGGGCCATATGGTAAGGGTTAGGGTTAGGGTTAGAGTTCAGGACACACTTATGTTTGGGTACATATTGGGGTTGGTTTTAGGGTTGGGTAAGATGTATCTTTAATATCACACTGAATGGTACACTCTTGATGTTGAAAAATTTTGGATATTCTTCCATTCTCCATTATAGCCTATGAGATTCATTAGAATGAATGGGCCCATATGGTAAGGGTTAGGGTTAGGGTTACAGTTCAGGACACACTTATGTTTGGGTGAATATTGGGGTTGCGTTTAGGGTTGGGTAAGATGTATTTTTAATATCACACTGAATGGTACACTCTTGATGGGGAAAATTTTTGGATATTCTTCCATTCTTCATTATAGCCTGTGAGATTCATTAGAATGAATGGGCCCATATGGTAAGGGTTAGAGTTAGGGTTAGAGTTCAGGACAGACATATGTTGGGTTTAAAATTGGGGTCTGGTTTATGGTTGGGTAAGATGTATTTTTAATATCGCACTGAATGGTACACTCTTGATGGGGAAAAATTTTTGGATATTCTTCCATTCTCCATTATAGCCTATGAGATTCATTAGAATGAATGGGCCCATATGGTAAGGGTTAGGGTTAGAGTTCAGGTCACACATATGTTGGGTTTAAAATTGGGGTCTGGTTTAGGGTTGGGAAGATGTATTTTTAAAATCACACTGAATGGTACACTATTGATGGAGAAAAATTTTGGATGTTTTTCCATTCTCCATTATATCCTATGAGATTCGTTAGAATGAATGGGCCCATATGGTAAGGGTTAGGGTTAGGGTTACAGTTCAGGACACACTTATGTTTGGGTGAATATTGGGGTTGCGTTTAGGGTTGGGTAAGATGTATTTTTAATATCACACTGAATGGTACACTCTTGATGGCGAAAAATTTTGGATGTTTATCCATTCTCCATTATAGCCTATGAGATTCATTAGAATGAATGGGAACATATGGTAAGGGTTAGGGTTAGGGTTAGAGTTCATGACACACATATGTTGGGTTTAAAATTGGGGTCTGGTTTAGGGTTGGGTAAGATGTATTTTTAAAATCACACTGAATGGTACACTATTGATGGAAAAAATTTTTGGATGTTTTTCCATTCTCCATTATAGCCTATGAGATTAATTAAAATGAATGGGCCCATATGGTAAGGGTTAGGGTTAGGGTTAGAGTTCAGGACACACTTATGTTTGGGTACATATTGGGGTTGGTTTTAGGGTTGGGTAAGATGTATTTTTAATATCACACTGAAAGGTACACTCTTGATGGGGAAAAATTTTGGATGTTTATCCATTCTCCATTATAGCCTATGAGATTCATTAGAATGAATGGGAACATATGGTAAGGGTTAGGGTTAGGGTTAGAGTTCAGGACACACATATGTTGGGTTTAAAATTGGGGTCTGGTTTATGGTTGGGTAAGATGTATTTTTAATATCGCACTGAATCGTACACTCTTGATGGGGAAAAATTTTGGATATTCTTCCATTCTCCATTATAGCCTATGAGATTCATTAGAATGAATGGGCCCATATGGTAAGGGTTAGGGTTAGGGTTAGAGTTCAGGACACACATATGTTGGGTTTAAAATTGGGGTCTGGTTTAGGGTTGGGTAAGATGTATTTTTAAAATCACACTGAATGGTACACTATTGATGGAGAAAAATTTTGGATGTTTTTCCATTCTCCATTATAGCCTATGAGATTCATTAAAATGAATGGGCCCATATGGTAAGGGTTAGGGTTAGGGTTAGAGTTCAGGACACACTTATGTTTGGGTGAATATTGGGGTTGGGTTTAGGGTTGGGTAAGATGTATTTTTAATATCACACTGAAAGGTACACTCTTGATGGGGAAAATTTTTGGATGTTTATCCATTCTCCATTATAGCCTATGAGATTCATTAGAATGAATGGGAACATATGGTAAGGGTTAGGGTTAGGGTTAGAGTTCAGGACACACATATGTTGTGTTTAAAATTGGGGTCTGGTTTAGGTTTGGGTAAGATGTATTTTTAATATCACACTGAATAGTACACTATTGATGGAGAAAAATTTTGGATGTTTTTCCATTCTCCATTATAGCCTATGAGATTCATTAGAATGAATGGGCCCATATGGTAAGGGTTAGCGTTAGGGTTAGAGTTCAGGACACACATATGTTGGGTTTAAAATCAGGGTCTGGTTTAGGGTTGGGTAAGATGTATTTTTAATGTCACACTGAATAGTACACTATTGGTGGAGAAAAATTTTGGATATTTTTCCATTCTCCATTATAGCCTATGATATTCATTAGAATGAATGGGCCCATATGGTAAGGGTTAGGGTTAGGGTTAGAGTTCAGGACACACTTATGTTTGGGTGAATATTGGGGTTGGGTTAGGTTTGGATAAGATGTATTTTTAATATCGCACTGAATGGTACACTCTTGATGGGGAAAAATTTTGGATGTTTTTCCATTCTCCATTATAGCCTATGAGATTCATTAGAATGAATGGGCCCATATGGTAAGGGTTAGGGTTAGGGTTAGAGTTCAGGACACACATATGTTCGGTTTAAAATTGGGGTCTGGTTTAGGGTTGGGTAAGATGCATTTTTAATATCACATTGAATGGTACACTATTGATGGAGAAAAATGTTGGATGTTTTTCCATTCTGCATTATAGCCTATGAGATTCATTAAAATGAATGGGCCCATATGGTTAGCGTTAGGGTAGGGTTAGAGTTCAGGACACACTTATGTTTGGGTGAATATTGGCGTTGGGTTTAGGATTGGATAAGATTTATTTTTAATATCGCACTGAATGGTACACTCTTGATGGGGAAAAATTTTGGATGTTTTTCCATTCTCCATTATATCCTATGATATTCGTTAGAATGAATGGGCCCATATGGTAAGGGTTAGGGTTAGGGTTACAGTTCAGGACACACTTATGTTTGGGTGAATATTGGGGTTGCGTTTAGGGTTGGGTAAGATGTATTTTTAATATCACACTGAATGGTACACTCTTGATGGGGAAAAATTTTGGATATTCTTCCATTCTCCATTATAGCCTATGAGATTCATTAGAATGAATGGGCCCATATGGTAAGGGTTAGGGTTAGGGTTAGAGTTCAGGACACCCATATGTTGGGTTTAAAATTGGGGTCTGGTTTAGGGTTGGGTAAGATGTATTTTTAAAATCACACTGAATGGTACACTTTTGATGGAGAAAAATTTTGGATGTTTTTCCATTCTCCATTATAGCCTATGAGATTCATTAAAATGAATGGGCCCATATGGTAAGGATTAGGGTTAGGGTTAGAGTTCAGGACACACTTATGTTTGGGTGAATATTGGGGTTGGGTTTAGGGTTGGGTAAGATGTATTTTTAATATCACACTGAAAGGTACACTCTTGATGGGGAAAAATTTTGGATGTTTATCCATTCTCCATTATAGCCTATGAGATTCATTAGAATGAATGGGAACATATGGTAAGGGTTAGGGTTAGGGTTAGAGTTCAGGACACACATATGTTGGGTTTAAAATTGGGGTCTGGTTTAGGGTTGGGTAAGATGTATTTTTAATATCACACTGAATAGTACACTATTGATGGAGAAAAATTTTGGATGTTTTTCCATTCTCCATTATATCCTATGAGATTCGTTAGAATGAATGGGCCCATATGGTAAGGGTTAGGGTTAGGGTTACAGTTCAGGACACACTTATGTTTGGGTGAATATTGGGGTTGCGTTTAGGGTTAGGTAACATGTATTTATAATATCACACTGAATGGTACACTCTTGATGGGGAAAAATTTTGGATATTCTTCCATTCTCCATTATAGCCTATGAGATTCGTTAGAATGAATGGGCCCATATGGTAAGGGTTAGGGTTAGGGTTACAGTTCAGGACACACTTATGTTTGGGTGAATATTGGGGTTGCGTTTAGGGTTGGGTAAGATGTATTTTTAATATCACACTGAATGGTACACTCTTGATGGCGAAAAATTTTGGATGTTTATCCATTCTCCATTATAGCCTATGAGATTCATTAGAATGAATGGGAACATATGGTAAGGGTTAGGGTTAGGGTTAGAGTTCATGACACACATATGTTGGGTTTAAAATTGGGGTCTGGTTTAGGGTTGGGTAAGATGTATTTTTAAAATCACACTGAATGGTACACTATTGATGGAAAAAAATTTTGGATGTTTTTCCATTCTCCATTATAGCCTATGAGATTAATTAAAATGAATGGGCCCATATGGTAAGGGTTAGGGTTAGGGTTAGAGTTCAGGACACACTTATGTTTGGGTACATATTGGGGTTGGTTTTAGGGTTGGGTAAGATGTATTTTTAATATCACACTGAAAGGTACACTCTTGATGGGGAAAAATTTTGGATGTTTATCCATTCTCCATTATAGCCTATGAGATTCATTAGAATGAATGGGAACATATGGTAAGGGTTAGGGTTAGGGTTAGAGTTCAGGACACACATATGTTGGGTTTAAAATTGGGGTCTGGTTTATGGTTGGGTAAGATGTATTTTTAATATCGCACTGAATCGTACACTCTTGATGGGGAAAAATTTTGGATATTCTTCCATTCTCCATTATAGCCTATGAGATTCATTAGAATGAATGGGCCCATATGGTAAGGGTTAGGGTTAGGGTTAGAGTTCAGGACACACATATGTTGGGTTTAAAATTGGGGTCTGGTTTAGGGTTGGGTAAGATGTATTTTTAAAATCACACTGAATGGTACACTATTGATGGAGAAAAATTTTGGATGTTTTTCCATTCTCCATTATAGCCTATGAGATTCATTAAAATGAATGGGCCCATATGGTAAGGGGTAGGGTTAGGGTTAGAGTTCAGGACACACTTATGTTTGGGTGAATATTGGGGTTGGGTTTAGGGTTGGGTAAGATGTATTTTTAATATCACACTGAAAGGTACACTCTTGATGGGGAAAATTTTTGGATGTTTATCCATTCTCCATTATAGCCTATGAGATTCATTAGAATGAATGGGAACATATGGTAAGGGTTAGGGTTAGGGTTAGAGTTCAGGACACACATATGTTGTGTTTAAAATTGGGGTCTGGTTTAGGTTTGGGTAAGATGTATTTTTAATATCACACTGAATAGTACACTATTGATGGAGAAAAATTTTGGATGTTTTTCCATTCTCCATTATAGCCTATGAGATTCATTAGAATGAATGGGCCCATATGGTAAGGGTTAGCGTTAGGGTTAGAGTTCAGGACACACATATGTTGGGTTTAAAATCAGGGTCTGGTTTAGGGTTGGGTAAGATGTATTTTTAATGTCACACTGAATAGTACACTATTGGTGGAGAAAAATTTTGGATATTTTTCCATTCTCCATTATAGCCTATGATATTCATTAGAATGAATGGGCCCATATGGTAAGGGTTAGGGTTAGGGTTAGAGTTCAGTACACACTTATGTTTGGGTGAATATTGGGGTTGGGTTAGGTTTGGATAAGATGTATTTTTAATATCGCACTGAATGGTACACTCTTGATGGGGAAAAATTTTGGATTTTTTTCCATTCTCCATTATAGCCTATGAGATTCATTAGAATGAATCGGCCCATATGGTAAGGGTTAGGGTTAGGGTTAGAGTTCAGGACACACATATGTTCGGTTTAAAATTGGGGTCTGGTTTAGGGTTGGGTAAGATGCATTTTTAATATCACATTGAATGGTACACTATTGATGGAGAAAAATTTTGGATGTTTTTCCATTCTGCATTATAGCCTATGAGATTCATTAAAATGAATGGGCCCATATGGTTAGCGTTAGGGTAGGGTTAGAGTTCAGGACACACTTATGTTTGGGTGAATATTGGCGTTGGGTTTAGGATTGGATAAGATTTATTTTTAATATCGCACTGAATGGTACACTCTTGATGGGGAAAAATTTTGGATGTTTTTCCATTCTCCATTATATCCTATGATATTCGTTAGAATGAATGGGCCCATATGGTAAGGGTTAGGGTTAGGGTTACAGTTCAGGACACACTTATGTTTGGGTGAATATTGGGGTTGCGTTTAGGGTTGGGTAAGATGTATTTTTAATATCACACTGAATGGTACACTCTTGATGGGGAAAAATTTTGGATATTCTTCCATTCTCCATTATAGCCTATGAGATTCATTAGAATGAATGGGCCCATATGGTAAGGGTTAGGGTTAGGGTTAGAGTTCAGGACACCCATATGTTGGGTTTAAAATTGGGGTCTGGTTTAGGGTTGGGTAAGATGTATTTTTAAAATCACACTGAATGGTACACTTTTGATGGAGAAAAATTTTGGATGTTTTTCCATTCTCCATTATAGCCTATGAGATTCATTAAAATGAATGGGCCCATATGGTAAGGATTAGGGTTAGGGTTAGAGTTCAGGACACACTTATGTTTGGGTGAATATTGGGGTTGGGTTTAGGGTTGGGTAAGATGTATTTTTAATATCACACTGAAAGGTACACTCTTGATGGGGAAAAATTTTGGATGTTTATCCATTCTCCATTATAGCCTATGAGATTCATTAGAATGAATGGGAACATATGGTAAGGGTTAGGGTTAGAGTTCAGGACACACATATGTTGTGTTTAAAATTGGGGTCTGGTTTAGGTTTGGGTAAGATGTATTTTTAATATCACACTGAATAGTACACTATTGATGGAGAAAAATTTTGGATGTTTTTCCATTCTCCATTATAGCCTATGAGATTCATTAGAATGAATGGGCCCATATGGTAAGGGTTAGCGTTAGGGTTAGAGTTCAGGACACACATATGTTGGGTTTAAAATCAGGGTCTGGTTTAGGGTTGGGTAAGATGTATTTTTAATGTCACACTGAATGGTACACTATTGGTGGAGAAAAATTTTGGATATTTTTCCATTCTCCATTATAGCCTATGATATTCATTAGAATGAATGGGCCCATATGGTAAGGGTTAGGGTTAGGGTTAGAGTTCAGGACACACTTATGTTTGGGTGAATATTGGGGTTGGGTTAGGTTTGGATAAGATGTATTTTTAATATCGCACTGAATGGTACACTCTTGATGGGGAAAAATTTTGGATGTTTTTCCATTCTCCATTATAGCCTATGAGATTCATTAGAATGAATGGGCCCATATGGTAAGGGTTAGGGTTAGGGTTAGAGTTCAGGACACACTTATGTTCGGTTTAAAATTGGGGTCTGGTTTAGGGTTGGGTAAGATGCATTTTTAATATCACATTGAATGGTACACTATTGATGGAGAAAAATTTTGGATGTTTTTCCATTCTGCATTATAGCCTATGAGATTCATTAAAATGAATGGGCCCATATGGTTAGCGTTAGGGTAGGGTTAGAGTTCAGGACACACTTATGTTTGGGTGAATATTGGCGTTAGGTTTAGGATTGGATAAGATTTATTTTTAATATCGCACTGAATGGTACACTCTTGATGGGGAAAAATTTTGGATGTTTTTCCATTCTCCATTATAGCCTATGAGATTCATTAGAATGAATGGGCCCATATGGTAAGGGTTAGCGTTAGGGTTAGAGTTCAGGACACACATATGTTGGGTTTAAAATCAGGGTCTGGTTTAGGGTTGGGTAAGATGTATTTTTAATGTCACACTGAATAGTACACTATTGGTGGAGAAAAATTTTGGATATTTTTCCATTCTCCATTATAGCCTATGATATTCATTAGAATGAATGGGCCCATATGGTAAGGGTTAGGGTTAGGGTTAGAGTTCAGGACACACTTATGTTTGGGTGAATATTGGGGTTGGGTTAGGTTTGGATAAGATGTATTTTTAATATCGCACTGAATGGTACACTCTTGATGGGGAAAAATTTTGGATGTTTTTCCATTCTCCATTATAGCCTATGAGATTCATTAGAATGAATGGGCCCATATGGTAAGGGTTAGGGTTAGGGTTAGAGTTCAGGACACACTTATGTTCGGTTTAAAATTGGGGTCTGGTTTAGGGTTGGGTAAGATGCATTTTTAATATCACATTGAATGGTACACTATTGATGGAGAAAAATTTTGGATGTTTTTCCATTCTGCATTATAGCCTATGAGATTCATTAAAATGAATGGGCCCATATGGTTAGCGTTAGGGTAGGGTTAGAGTTCAGGACACACTTATGTTTGGGTGAATATTGGCGTTAGGTTTAGGATTGGATAAGATTTATTTTTAATATCGCACTGAATGGTACACTCTTGATGGGGAAAAATTTTGGATGTTTTTCCATTCTCCATTATATCCTATGAGATTCGTTAGAATGAATGGGCCCATATGGTAAGGGTTAGGGTTAGGGTTACAGTTCAGGACACACTTATGTTTGGGTGAATATTGGGGTTGCTTTTAGGGTTGGGTAAGATGTATTTTTAATATCACACTGAATGGTACACTCTTGATGGGGAAAAATTTTGGATATTCTTCCATTCTCCATTATAGCCTATGAGATTCATTAGAATGAATGGGCCCATATGGTAAGGGTTAGGGTTAGGGTTAGAGTTCAGGACACCCATATGTTGGGTTTAAAATTGGGGTCTGGTTTAGGGTTGGGTAAGATGTATTTTTAAAATCACACTGAATGGTACACTTTTGATGGAGAAAAATTTTGGATGTTTTTCCATTCTCCATTATAGCCTATGAGATTCATTAAAATGAATGGGCCCATATGGTAAGGATTAGGGTTAGGGTTAGAGTTCAGGACACACTTATGTTTGGGTGAATATTGGGGTTGGGTTTAGGGTTGGGTAAGATGTATTTTTAATATCACACTGAAAAGTACACTCTTGATGGGGAAAAATTTTGGATGTTTATCCATTCTCCATTATAGCCTATGAGATTCATTAGAATGAATGGGAACATATGGTAAGGGTTAGAGTTCAGGACACACATATGTTGGGTTTAAAATTGGGGTCTGGTTTAGGGTTGGGTAAGATGTATTTTTAATATCACACTGAATAGTACACTATTGATGGAGAAAAATTTTGGATGTTTTTCCATTCTCCATTATATCCTATGAGATTCGTTAGAATGAATGGGCCCATATGGTAAGGGTTAGGGTTAGGGTTACAGTTCAGGACACACTTATGTTTGGGTGAATATTGGGGTTGCGTTTAGGGTTGGGTAAGATGTATTTTTAATATCACACTGAATGGTACACTCTTGATGGGGAAAAATTTTGGATATTCTTCCATTCTCCATTATAGCCTATGAGATTCATTAGAATGAATGGGCCCATATGGTAAGGGTTAGGGTTAGGGTTAGAGTTCAGGACACACATATGTTGGGTTTAAAATCGGGGTCTGGTTTAGGGTTGGGTAAGATGTATTTTTAATGTCACACTGAATAGTACACTATTGATAGAGAAAAATTTTGGATGTTTTTCCATTCTCCATTATAGCCTATGAGATTCATTAGAATGAATGGGCCCATATGGTAATGGTTAGGGTTAGGGATAGAGTTCAGGACACACTTATGTTTGGGTGAATATTGGGGTTGGGTTTAGGGTTGGGTAAGATGTATTTTTAATATCACACTGAATGGTACACTCTTGATGGGGAAAAATTTTGGATGCTTATCCATTCTCCATTATAGGCTAAGAGATTCATTAGAATGAATGGGCCCATATGGTAAGGGTTAGGGTTAGAGTTCAGGACACACATATGTTCGGTTTAAAATTGGGGTCTGGTTTAGGGTTGGGTAAAATGTATTTTTAAAATCACACTGAATGGTACAGTATTGATGGAGAAAAATTTTGGATGTTTTTCCATTCTCCATTATAGCCTATGAGATTTATTAAAATGAATGGGCCCATATGGTAAGGGTTAGGGTTATGGTTAGAGTTCAGGGCACACTTATGTTTGGGTGCATATTGTGGTTGGGTTTAGGGTTGGATAAGATGTATTTTTAATATCGCACTGAATGGTACACTCTTGATGGGGAAAAATTTTGGATGTTTTTCCATTCTCCATTATAGCCTATGAGATTCATAAGAATGAATGGGCCCATATGGTAAGGGTTAGGGTTAGGGTTAGAGTTCAGGACACACATATGTTGGGTTTAAAATCGGGGTCTGGTTTAGGGTTGAGTAAGATGTATTTTTAATGTCACACTGAATAGTACACTATTGATGGAGAAAAATTTTGGATGCTTTTCCATTCTCCATTATAGCCTATGAGATTCATTAGAATGAATGGGCCCATATGGTAAGGGTTAGGGTTAGAGTTCAGGACACACATATGTTGGGTTTAAAATTGGGGTCTGGTTTAGGGTTGGGTAAGATGTATTTTTAAAATCACACTGAATGGTACACTATTGATGGAGAAAAATTTTGGATGTTTTTCCATTCTCCATTATAGCCTATGAGATTCATTAAAATGAATGGGCCCATATGGTAAGGGTTAGGGTTAGGGTTAGAGTTCAGGACACACTTATGTTTGGGTGAATATTGGGGTTCGGTTTAGGGTTGGGTAAGATGTATTTTTAATATCACACTGAAAGATACACTCTTGAAGGGGAAAAATTTTGGATGTTTATCCATTCTCCATTATAGCCTATGAGATTCATTAGAAGGAATGGGAACATATGATAAGGGTTAGGGTTAGGATTAGAGTTCAGGACACACATATGTTGGGTTTAAAATTGGGGTCTGGTTTAGGGTTGGGTAAGATGTATTTTTAATATCACACTGAATAGTACACTATTGATGGAGAAAAATTTTGGATGTTTTTCCATTCTCCATTATATCCTATGAGATTCGTTAGAATGAATGGGCCCATATGGTAAGGGTTAGGGTTAGGGTTACAGTTCAGGACACACTTATGTTTGGGTGAATATTGGGGTTGCGTTTAGGGTTGGGTAAGATGTATTTTTAATATCACACTGAATGGTACACTCTTGATGGGGAAAAATTTTGGATATTCTTCCATTCTCCATTATAGCCTATGAGATTCATAAGAATGAATGGGCCCATATGGTAAGGGTTAGGGTTAGGGTTAGAGTTCAGGACACACTTATGTTTGGGTGAATATTGGGGTTGGGTTTAGGGTTGGATAAGATGTATTTTTAATATCGCCCTGAATGGTACACTCTTGATGGGGAAAATTTTTGGATGTTTTTCCATTCTCCTTTATAGCCTATGAGATTCATTAGAATGAATGGGCCCATAAGGTAAGGGTTAGGGTTAGGGTTAGAGTTCAGGAAACACTTATGTTTGGGTGAATATTGGGGTTGGGTTTAGGGTTGGGTAAGATGTATTTTTAATATCGCACTGAATGGTACACTATTGATGGGGAAATATTTTGGATGTTTATCCATTCTCCATTATAGCCTATGAGATTCATTAAAATGAATGGGCCCATATGGTAAGGGATAGGGTTAGGGTTAGAGTTCATGACACACTTATGTTTGGGTGAATATTGGGGTTGGGTTTAGGGTTGGATAAGATGTTTTTTTTTTAATATCGCACTGAATGGTACACTCTTGATGGGGAAAAATTTTGGATGTTTTTCCATTCTCCATAATAGCCTATGAGATTGATTAGAATGAATTGTCCCATATGGTAAGGGTTAGGGTTAGATTTAAGGACACACTTATGTTTGGGTGAATATTGGGGTTGGGTTTAGGGTTGGATAAGATGTATTTTTAATATCGCACTAAATGGTACACACTTGATGGGGCAAATTTTTGGATATTTTTCCATTCTCCATTATATCCTATGAGATTGATTAGAATGAATGGGCCCATATGGTAAGGATTAGGGTTAGGGTTAGAGTTCAGGACACACTTATGTTTGGGTGAATATTGCGGTTGCGTTTAGGGTTGGGTAAGATGTATTTTTAATATCACACTGAATGGTACACTATTGATTGAGAAAAATTTTGGATGTTTTTCCATTCTCCGTTATAGCCTATGAGATTCATTAGAATGAATGGGCCCATATGGTAAGGGTTAGGGTTAGGGTTAGAGTTCAGGACACACATATGTTGGGTTT